>NC_040896.2:16853788-17153788 GCF_900634795.4 Betta splendens
ATGTTCCCTGAGCAGGTTAGCGTGTAATTCAAATCCGGCTTTGATGCCAGTTTATCGTTGTGTTGTGGTAAACAAATGTGATTGACACACAAGACTGTGCTACATACTGTGCATTGATACTTCTCTCGCTCCCATTTCCTGCAATTTATCAGTTTGATTTTTCTCTTGTTTATCGCTCCCTTGCTGCACGAACCACCAACAAATACGTTTGCTCATAACCAACGTACTAATTATCACACCTAGGTCAACGTGCATGAGTATCTCTGTTAACACCTGCTCTCACATTAATTGTATTTCCACGCATCAACCACAGGCCTGGGCTCGCTCCAGCTCGTTTCTTTTATTTGGCACAGTAAATAGTGGGTCCTGAGTGTGGTCCTGTCACCCTGGTAGCTGAAAAGAAACAAAGATGAGCCACAGAGATTGAAGTCAGGTGAAGGCATTTCACTCGAGGCTGCGCGGGGTTTCTTTTAATTAAGGTTTCGCCACAGATCTAATCAAAGGCCTGTGAGCTAATATGAGTCACTGTGTGTGTGTGTGTGTGTGTGTGTGTGTGTGTGTACTGTATACTCTTAAACCTAATGGAGGCCGGCTGACTGATCGAGGCACGTACAGAATGGCGGAGTATTATATTCTGTGCATATCATCAGAGGAGCCCGTCGGTGTTGTGGAAACAGCAGTGCAAATAGAAATAGGCTGCTCCTCTGGGGCGACACCTCTGTAGGTGTGCATTCTGGTGTGCGACCGCCTCCGCTTGAATGACGGCGTGGACGCGTCCTTGCCATCCGATCCGCTCCGCGGGCTCTCCCGCCGAATTTCGTGCTCCCCTCATGCGGATCGCGCGGTCCCGACTGCATACTTTCTCATGGGAGCGAGAACCCAATCTGTGCGCAGTGTGAAATCCACGATACGTCATAGCGGCTCCATCAGCTGTGCCGCTCATTCACAAACTGTATTGTTGACTCAAAATATGAAACGGTCCCGTTTCGCTCTTCGTCAAGATCAAATTCCTGTTAAGACACAGTGAAGGATATTCTTCAAGGTCTATCACAAGCTGAAGTCTGTACTGGTGAAGTCTCACAAAGCTGCTCGGTGGCGCTTTGACTCTGCCATAAGGTCACGAGCACGTTTTGGCTCGTTCGTTCCCAGAATAAAGCTGAACTCTGCTTAGTCTGACAGTAAAGGCAGCGGATTAATCCTCGGACAATAAAGACGGACATGGAACAGTCGAGTGCGGCGTCTTTCCCTCTCTCCTGCTCCTTTCCTCCACTTCTGCTCATTCAAACAGAAGTAACAGCAACTGCCAGCAACACGCTTTGACATCTGCTGTTGGTGGCAGTATTTCATGACAAACATCCGCACGGCCTGTCTACATCCACATTTGACACGAATGTGTAGCCGTCATCACCACTTGCACAAAGCAGCGACAGGCCGCTAAGCTGCAAATCCTATTTTTGACCACAGCCGATAATTCTTGCAAAAACCAGAGAGTCAATATTTTATCACAGGGGTACAGCAAACACATGCAGATGCATTGTTGGTATGTTTTCCCCTTAAATATTGATTCCTAAGCCACTCTGCAGCCATCTGGTCTGTGGAGTATACTCTGCATAAAACACACACACACACACACACACACACACACACACACACACACACACACACACACACACACACACACACACACACACACACACAGAGCCACATGTCCAGAGCATGATGATGTGCAGGGACACAATCCCTTTCTCTTGCCTCACATGTGTCCTTGCTCTGAAAAAAGAAGAACCTTCTTTCCAAAAACATGACCAACACAACACAATACAATGAAAGGAGCCACAATTCGCTTGGTCCCGGACGCCAAACGTAATCGTCCGCGTTCCTCCGAACCGCGCGACAATGGCCTTGTTCCACTCATTTTGCCCTTTCTCTATACGTCTGCCTGCGGCAGCGGATGCCGTGGCGGCGCCGCCTCCTTCCTCCTGTACAGGCACTTTTTTTTCATAAGCATAATTGTATTAGAATGCACCTCCAATCCTCTGTAACAGAAAGATGTAAGCCGCTTCGCTCGCTTGCGAAGGGATCAATGGCCTCTCGTTTTAAAGCCGCTCGCAGAGCTCGGCGTGCGCGTTCGGTGCGTGCGCGGACGGCTGTGTGTCTATACGGCTGTCACGTTTACACACGTGCCTTCACCTCAAGCGCACACACGCAGAATCGCACAGTATAAGCAGAACCGCCTCTGTGTAGTGTGATTAGGTATAGCTGTCGCTGAATTGTGCTGAGCACAGCCAGGACATTGCTGAGGATTGGGTTGCCCAGTCTCCATAGAGAAAAGGAGAGAGAGAGAGAGAGAGAGAGAGGGAGAGAGAACACACACACGCACACACACACACACACTGAGCCTGTCTGTCTCCACCTTGTCTTTAGCCAGTCGCCAGGAAGCAGCTGGCCTGAATATCTGAGTGCCTTTAATGAATTGAAATCTTTTGGGTGTGAGGATTCAGTGATTAAATGCAATAAGACTAATATTCCTGTGTGGGCAGGGAGTCGAAAGAGGATTGTCCTGGGAGAGAGGAAGAGGGAGGAAGGGAGTGGGTGAGAGAGGAAGAGAAGGAGCAGGGGAGTGTAGTCTCCGTGTCTTCCCCCATCAAAGTACCCCACCCCACCTCTTGGGGAATAACCCTATTTAGAGCAGAGGAGAATTACAGTTGGAGGTTTCAAGAGCAGAGGACGGGAGGGGGGTGTTTGCTGTTAGAGATGTGGAACATTAGTGAATAAGACTTGAAGATTATGTTTCATTTAGACTGAACTTGGAGTTTGACCTTGTGGAGTTAATAGAAATGCACATGTTAAAGTTGCCGACCACAGAGACATCAAAGAATTTACATAAAATGGGACATCAGGCATTTTTTTCATGAACTGAATCTCAGTCTTTTTAAAAATAGAGGCTAATCACTGTCATGTGTGAAGCCTGCACTGTAGGTGGTTGGACCTGAGGATCCCCTGATATCACCATGATCTCACATTTGAGCCGATTGTGCACCTGCGAAGTATCTCACTGGCTTTGCGGCTCCTCATCCTTCTAACACTGTCAAAACATTGCGTTAGACTCCTTACTTTGCACATTTACGGGTGGATCTTCGAGTTCATTGGATCAGATGCCAGAGCTCGTGCTGGTTTACATGGCTGAAACAATGGGACGCGATCTGTCACTGAGAGGCGTGTTTGAATTCGGTGGCAGATGCTGGAGTTTAGGTTTTCATGCTGGGCACAATGGGTTTTACTGAATGACAGCGGCGACATTTGTGTCTTTTAGTTGGAATATTACTTCCTTGCAGCTGCGCTGAGCTCATCACAGTGCTGGGAGGAATTTCCTGTAGTGTAGATATACAAATATTGCCACGCATACATAACTAATATGAGGCCGCACTGCACATCACTGTATGCAAAAGTGCTGCAAAAGGTAAAGTTAAACGTTTTTACATACGTTTACATGTTCGGTATTTACATGCCTTTGATGCTGTTTCATGTGTGCATTGTATTCGTCTGACTGGTTGGAAATGTACCAGGCTGATGGTGCATATATTTTAAATATCAACGTATATATACACAAATTGTTATTACACTGTAGCTGCAAATCAGTTTTCCTCTAATTCTTTTTTCATATAATGATAAATATAATTGAATAATTAAAGCACAAGTCTTTAGTTGATGTGATGTTGATGTGATCTTCCACACATTATGGAATATGATGGGATCACTGTATATCTGTCTTAATAATAAATGATGGTTAAATATATGAGACTCAGTGATTGTGTGTAATAAAAAGTTACTGTGCCACAAGGACAAAAGGTTCCAAAGTGTAGATTCACACACTAAACAATTCTGTGTGTTGCATTGTGCGTGTGTGTGTGCAGACGCACACACACACGCACACGCATGCACTCCAGGCCAGCATTAATCTCGCTAATAGTTCCATAAACTGCGCCGCACCGCGTATCGTTTGTGCCTCACCTTTTACACCCAGCTTTACTGGAGCTTTTCGCGACGACCAGCTCCCACTTTCTGGCCTGATTTACGGCCTCCCAAGAAAACAGCGCAGGCCGCGACTCTGAAGCGTTTACTCGCCATAACTGTCAATTAGGAGTGGAAGCCAGGGTTCCTAATGGCCCGGTCCCGGCGCGCGGCGTGGGCAAACGCCAGCGTCTCCGGGTCCGAGTGTGTGCGGGCGGCGCACGCGGCCGCCGGCGTGGGCGCACGTCACAGTTTACTCCCCTTGATCATCCGGGGCGCGCGGCATTTCATCTGACACCTTTACGAGGGGACGGGACCCCGGCCTCCTTTTAAAGCCCCTCGCCCCACTTTGATGTGTGCCATTAGCCACACCTGTACTTGATTTGTTTGCCACTTTGTCGTCTGCGGCTCTTCCCCGAACACTGCAGCTACTTACGGTTAACCTACTGAATCACTAACATTTAACAAGCACTTTTATTTTCTGTCTATTTGCACATGCGCGACATTCCCGTCAGTGTCACCTTTGCTTTAAAGTACTTGTATCTGGACTAGTTCACGGGGTTTCTACAGGTTCAGTGCATTGTTTTATTTCCATTCCTGAAGAACAATGACAAACTTATACCAGCGTTCACTTCCTGCCGGAGAAACACACGGGTGTGCATCACAGATTAGTGCCCGAGGCATTTTAGAGGAGAAAGAGCTGATGGGAGGATAAAGGACACAAAGAGCCCGTGAATTATCAGCATATATGAGCTGCTTATTTAATCATTGATAACAGGGACGATCCACTCGCTCTCCAGTCTACACCCACGTAAAGCCGGCAGATAGCATCAGTTTAGCTTTCAATGACAACTAGTCCTTAACATGGATGAACACACCCCTGTTGGAAATCTATATGATGGGATTATTACTGTGTTTGATATGCAATAAATGGCCAGATGACTTTAAACTGATGCCTCACAGTGGAGTAAGGACTCATAGTGAGGCCTCAGACTCCACAGTGCAGGAAAGTGCCTGCGTTGCCCTTCACTATCAGCATCCAGGCTGAGCCGAGGCCATTGTGGGCTTCTTCTGGCAATGGTTTAACAAGTGTGCGGCAAAGAGCAGGTCCTTCAATAGCAGTAGTTGTACTTCTGTACATGTGCGGCTAATTGTAGCGCCGAGTCACAATCGTTTCATAACAGGCTTCACAGCTTGAGCTTTGTCATGTGTAATGGACGCCCTGCTCCCATTTTCACCTGCCGTAGCTCTCAATCAAACAAAGAGGTGGGGTGGAAGTTTCTTTTCATGTGTTCAAAGGCGGCCGTTTGCTGAGCAATTTTTTTTTTTTTCCGCTCTCAGAAACAATGACTCTTTTTATTGAGAACAAATGTTGACATTTGGAGGGAGCAGCAGCGGGTGAGAAAAGTAGCTGGAGAAAGGGAGGCAGGGCCCCTGTGTGCTTTGGAGAGTGCCTCTGGTGCTATTTGACAACAGTGCTGAGCCCCCAGGGGAGCCCACCTGTGAATAAAGCATGCATTTTAATAAATCAGCTCCTAATTTAGGCATTTGGGCTGAAGAAGAAGGAGCTGGCCAGGGGCTAGAGCGTCCGCGAGCTTCATCATCTCTGTCAGCGAGGTAGAGTTTCAGGTAGTGGCGATCAAAAGGGACACACTGAATTTAAACCAAAGGAAAATAACTTCATAACGCAAAGAATAGTCTTTTATCACGTGTCTATCTGTAGGAGATGCTGCAAATGTGTGTCTTGAAGACGTCAAAGTCACCAAGCGGTGGGTTAACTGAGTTTAGTCTGCACTACATCAGCAGGCAAACATCACTTCCTTGGATGAAGGGGGGGGGAGACGGAAAACCAAGGTGAAAAGGAGTCTCCTGAGATCTGGACGACACTCAAGCTCAAATTCAACTGGAAAATGAAGGATAAGCTGTTAGTCTGGCTGGAAGTGATGGTGGAGGCCTCTTCTCCCAAGGATGGAGTATCAGATATTTGATCTTTTGAGTGTGTCATAGAGTATAAGGCCACAGCAGGGAGAAATAATAATAATAATAATAATAATAATAATAATAATAATAATAATAATAATAATAATAATAATAATAATAATAATAATCTAGTTATTATTGTTTAATTAGCTGTGTTTGGGTGCCATATTAACCAAGCTTTGATGAAAAGCAGGGGAAAGTCTGTCCGATTAGGGCCTATCACACAGCCCATTGGCGCTGGCAGATGCTTAGATAGACTTTTATAGATTGCTCAATGCCGTGCCGTAATGAAGCAGGCAGGGCTGACCCATGCTGAACCAGGCTAAAAAGCTCCAGGGACCGGCCCGCTGGGAGCCCATAATGCCCGATGCGTCCCACGGCTGTATTAATCACACTGAAAAATAAATGCGTGGCAGGGCGAGGTTAGAGAGGAAAAGTGGAGAAAAATGAAATAAGTACGTCATTTATCCCAATCAAGGTCATGAATATGTAGCCGAAACAGATTCCCTGAGCAGAATGAGGCTCTAAAAGAAAATGATGGGCCATTTAGAAAGAATGGATTGCGCAATCTGTGAAAACTCATAATGTTTATGAAAAGCGAGATTCATCACGCCGTTCCCATCTGCGTTTGACTGGCAAAATAAGAGCGCGTAAAATGGTAAAAAAAAAATAAAAGACTCCCGCGTTGAACAGCTGAGTTGCGAATGGAAATAAAATGACTCCTCGAGATGCATGTAATATTTGGGAAATCAGTTTAATATCTTCTTTTTTTTTGAATATCTGATGTCATACCGCGCCAGTGTATCTATACCAGCGCGTTTTATTTTATTTACATTCAAAGATATAAATTAGTAAAAGTACTCCTGATAACAAGATTGTAGCTTTTCCCAAATGCGTCTGAAATAAAAACCGCCCATAATATCTATATATATATATATAGATATATATATATATATTTACAAAACAAACAGACGATGTCAGTTTCCCATTTTTTTGCAATACAACTTGCATAAATTATAGGCATCATTTCGCCCTCATTTAAAAAAATAAATATCAAATGTAGGCTATTCCACTTAGAAGTCCTCAAGTTCACTTCAGTTCCGTCCGCCTTGCGTCCCAAGACAACTCCTTTCACAAATATGGTTTCACAGAAAGGCCAAATTATTATTTTCACACGTAAATATATAGGTTATTAAAATAATATACCATGGCAAATAAGCAAACTATAGGAACCTGAGAAATAACATGTAAATCACATATACTGGGAGATCGTTTTCAAACCAGCAAAACACCAACAATGAATCAAAATAAAGTGAAATAATACAATAATAATAATATCACAACGTGTGCTGTAGAGCGTGTGTGAGCTGAGGAAGCGGTAGCAGCGTTTATTCCCACTAAATGGTGGCACTAGATCCGGTTTGGAGCAAAGGTTAGGGGTTAAAACGTGAGACTCAAAAGGTGGTGTCCTTTCTCGCTTCATAGTCAAAGCAATTGTGACACCTACCTGCAGAGCATGGAAATAAAACAAACCCCACACGATCAAACGAGCGGCGTCCTCCACAAACCCTGGAAAGCGCAGTTTGTCAGGTTGCCTCTGTCCCCAGCAGCCCTGTTCCGCAAGTGCTTATTAAGAAGCCACTGCCTAATTACTGGTGAAAAGCTTTGGGTGCGCGCGGGGAGAGGAACCGCCGCGTCCACCTGCGTGTGACACCGGAAGATGTGAAGTTGCACGATGACTGCGCGGAGCAAACGAACTGGTTTGTTTGCGTTTTGGCTGACCTTGTGTAATTGCAATTATCCTAAGCTGAGAGATAAGGTTTGGGGGCCCGCTGTGCGCGTGCGCGTACACGCACTCGCGCACACACATACACACAGAGAGGAAACATTAAAAATAGAATTCCTGCTCAAAGCTATGGCAACATTTCTTTGCTTACTGGATTGACAGGCTGCCTCTGTGCGTGCGCGTGTGCGTGCGTGTGCGTGTTGAGGCTGATTTGAGACCTGTCCTTCATGGGCTTGTTTTTTTTTTTTTTACTTTAGCTGTCCGCTGTTGCATATTTGTTTGAGAGTGGACCTTTTAAAATTATATCTCTACAGTTAATGCGAACTTTATGAAAATTAAAGAAAAAAAACTATATGATTGAGACAAAAACTAAAAACAAGAACAATTATACATTAATTATTTTTGGGAAATTAAGTGCATTAAATACGAATTAGAAGACAACCTACACGCTCTTTTGTTTTGTCTTGAAAAATAATTGCTAGTGACATATTTAACACTATAGATTAGTCATTTTAAAACAAGTGAACACTGATAGTAGCGCTTGTTCCTCGTGCAAGATTGCTTGAAAAAAAAAGTTTGTTGAACCAAAACAAAAGAAAAGTGTCCTTAGCAACTAGTCACGAAAACTACACGTGAACGTGACGCAAAAGAAAAAACGTTGTGATTTGCATTGGAAAAAAATGAAATATTTCAACATCCAACTCGAAGTGATCCTCGTTTAAGAAAAATACAATCTTAAGATTCAACACTGAATTAAATAAGCTTTCAAAAATTGTTATTATTTTGGTACCGCCTCGTGTTATTACGTACCTTTCTTTGCCTCTAAATTTGCAGCTCTGAAATGTTGCTGCTGCTGCTGCTGCTGCTGCTCGACAACAACAATCTGGTTTGGGTTATGTTTAACGAGGGGAGAGTCTGGCCTCTGTTTGGGGTTTGTGCTCGATTCCAGAGCCTGGTGAGAGGAGCTGAGACCCTCGTTTGCAGCGGCGGCGGCGGCGGCGGCGGCGGCGGCGGCAGCAGCCAGACTCACTCCAGATGAATTAGTGTACCGCAGGATCCCTTGGCCCTGCAGGGGGCTGAAGTTGCCATAGTTTGTGTAATTGCTATAAAAGGGGGAAGTGTAATAAATAGGTCTTCCCAGGATGGATGGGGGCGGGTAGAGAGAGGGGGAACTAGCGGCCGGGGAGGTGGTGGAAGGTGCGGGGGGAGTGAGGAGGCCGCCGCTGGAGGAGGGGCAGCTTGGTTGCCCGGGCCGCCCCGGTTGCTGTTGCTGATGGTGCTGCTTTTGGTCCGAGGTAGCAATCTCCGCCAGCGACCACAGCTTGGGTTTGACGGTCGGGTTCTGCGGAGCCCCGGAAGGAGCCCCGCCGTCAAGGCACGGCGACGATTTGGCGGCGTTGATGCCGCCGCTGCTGCCGCTGCTGCTGTTGACGAGGCTCCGGGCCAGATCCTCGCGCTGACCGTGGAGGTGGTGGAGGTGGTGGAGGTGGTGATGGTGGTGGTGATGGCTGAGAATTGGCGCTTCCACTCCCGTTAGAGGCGACGACGTGACCGACTTGGGCGACAGCGGCAGCCGCGAGTCGTGGCTCTGCTCGTCGTCGTCGTCCTCGTCGCATTTGTCGCCGGCTCGGTCGGAGCCCAGCTCCCCCACGCGACAGCTGACTTTCTCCACGTCAGACTCTGCCGAGCACGAGTGGTCCGTCAGGGTGTCCACGTGCAGGCTGATACCTGAGACACAAGAGCAGTTCAAATATTGTTTTAAAAATAAAAAATAAATAAAAAAAAAAAGAGAAATAACTGACAAATGTATTCTGTAAGATCATTTATCTTTGTAATCAAACTGTTGTTCACGACTGTCTGTATTCAAAATAAATAAGATAAACTTTAATATATGTGATAATTGTTGTATTAATTACAATAATTATTAATATTAATTGGCGCACCTGTCATGCTTTGATTAAAACACATTTGTACAATAACGTTTATTACAAACGTCATCGTGAAAATAACAGCAACAGTGTGTTGGTCCCACTACTTCACTGGTGACTGCATTAGTGTCCACTTTGCCCGTGACCGCTTGTTAGTCACGTTTGAGTAAATACAGTGTTTAGCTTAACAAGGTCACGTGCTATAGTGCTCAATTTTAAAACCACATTTTCCAAAAAAAAAAAAAAAAAACCAACATATAAACGCATCCGGGAACTAATTAAAACAATACACGCAATCAAATACTGCGTAAAAAGGTGAAAACCTCTTTAGTATTATTTGTTTCGGAACAGGCTAACTTGCGCTAATTTAATTATTTCCATTCGACTAAAATAAGTTGAGCAGTAAATAAAGACAACCTCCAGCCCTTCCCTCACCCCCATCCTACTCTGAACCGTCAAATGGATCATTGGCTGTCGCCACATTACACCCCACCTTCATCCTCCGCTGAAGCCTCGCTGTTATCCAGCGCTTTCTCGGAGCGCTCCACCTCCTTCCTCTCTCCGTCTCCGTCCTCCTCGTCCTCGTCCTCGCTCTTGTTCCTGGGCGCCCAGGTCATCTTGTTCTCCTTCTTCAGCCTCCGCCTGGCGTTGGCGAACCACGTGGAGACCTGCGTGAGCGTCATCTTGGTGATGATGGCCAGCATGATCTTCTCGCCCTTCGTCGGGTACGGGTTCTTCCTGTGCTCCTGCAGCCAGGCCTTCAGGGTGGCCGTGGCGTCCCTGGTGGCGTTCTTGCGGTAAGCCGGGTCGTTGAGTTGGTAGGGGTAGCCCGGACTCCCGTATGGGTGGTAGCTCAGCGCGCCTGCCATGCCCGTAGTGTGCGCGTCATAAGGAGAGCTCTGGGGAGAAGTTGGGGAGAATGTCACACGCCATGTGCTGTACAGTGGATTTGAGCCATAACGATATAAGTTTAAGAAGCAACCTCATATAGTTTCATTTACTAAAATCGGTATAATTCTGTTGCATATATAAGTGGGAAGCACTTCTCACTTTTAGTTTAATAATAAAATATAGTTAGTAAAATGTATTTGGTCCAATTACCTGCCAATAAGATTAAACTATCGGGATTTTAATATCTCGAACGTTATGCCTAATTTGTCGAATCCCTTCACACGATTTAAAAATCGTCGTAATTGCAACCAGGGGCAGTAAAGACACGGTGAATAAAAGCAAGGCCGCAGCAAATGCATAGACTAATGGCTCAGATCATTATCAGATTAACTAATAACAGAGCTGCCGTTATGCAGCACTTAGGACAGTAAAAAGGAAATTTCAATTTTCCGTGATCACCTATTAACCGGCTCGTGCTCTTTCGGCGGCTGCTTTTTTTGTTTTGCTGTGGCAGATCGATGTGTTAACATATCTGCTCTTTTTTTGTTGCAGCATTACAAATCCCATTAGCGAATCACTTGATATGCACCTTTCCCTAAACGATTAAAGCGCCCTGTGACGTGAGCTGCGCGAGTCGCGCTGTATACGTTGAAATTCGCTTTGTTAAACTTCGGGTGAATTCAGAGTCTTCATCGGCTGCTGCCTTTTTTACGAGCGCCGTGGACGAAGGAGTTGTGTTTGTGTTATATTCTATTACTTCTCAGCAGATATAAAAAAACACACGGCGTTCGCTATTACATAACTACAGCTGCTCAGTCAAGTGTTAAGCCTCGGTTTTAACTAATGATTAAAATCCCACGTAGATGAGTCTGGACTGACAGAGTAACGACGCGACCGAGCCACCGAATTGGCTCCAACGCCCTCGATGGAAAAGTTCCGCACGCGCTACCTGATAGCACTTCAAACCGCCGAGCGACGCCTTTAACTCGGCCACGCGTCGCAAATAAAGTCGAGTCTTTTTACCATGTATGACGGGAATCCCGTGGTCGGGTCCGCGGAGTATGACAGCGGACTGGAGAAGCCTGCGCCGGCCGAGGCGGAGAAAGCGGCCGATCCGGGGTACGGGCTGAAGGCTGAGCCGGAGGACGACCTCGCCAGGTCTTCATTGCGCGGAGCCGCCAGAGCAGAAGCCCCGTAAGCCGGACACGAATAAAGAGCCAGAGAGCCCGGAGGCTGGTAGAGGTAACCCTGAGGATAGGACATTGGAGATCGCGGTGCAGGTCGCCGATTCCAAAAAGGGAGGAAAGGACGCGCAGGGCGGCGGGGAACAACAGCCAAAATAATAAACAATCAAGTCAATAATCAGCCGTGCAAACAGTCATCAGACAATGAAAATAAAAAAAAAAGTCCTCCCACCGCAGCCCCCTTATTGGGAAAAAAAACCCCGAAAGATCTGTTAATGTGCCCACATAGAGGCAATGTGGCGTGCGTCTTGATCCCCTAGCGTCCGTTGTTTTTAGTACGCAGCACTATGAAGTGAGGAGTTAGGAGGGAAGGAGCCAGTGGAGTTTCAGAAGCACAGAGCATTGGGAGAAACCGGAGCTGTCACTCCGGCTCATCTGAATATCCCATCCACGCCCCCTTCTGCCTCAGAAATGGAGACTGGAAACAAAACCAGGACTCCACTCTGCAAAAAAACAAAAGTATCTCATCTTCAGAAGGCTACTGCAGCTCAGAGTAGAACCTTATAATAATAATGATAATAATAATAAATATATACACCCCTAAATAAAATAGCAAATGCCTAAATGGTGCAAGTTTCCCATTTTGGAGTTATCAAAAATAAAAGTGAGCATTTTTTTATCACATAAGTTGTGGTAAAAAAAAGATTATAATAAATATATATATTAAGTTTTACAAGACAGACTGACTGCGAGGGGGGAATATATTAAGAATATTATTTGATGGCACATCGCGTCAGTCCGACCAAAACTTGTGTAAGAGGGAGGAGAGAGACGGAAAGAGAGCGAGTATAAAATGTCCCGTTCTCTCTCTTTGCAGCTAATTCTTCCGTCAGTCCAGCGATCCAACGCGGACACGTCCGTGAACGCCGGCGCGTGTGCGCGCTCCGGCCTGTGGGAGGCGTATCCGGCTCCTCCATTCCCACCACTCAATGCACACAAGCTCTTATTATAAGATTCACCGGGAACGATAACTAATTGTCGCGTGGTGCGGGGGGGGGGGGGGGGGGGGGGGGGGCGGCGTGTTCTCTAACGCCACAGACACCGGGCCGAGTCCACTCCCGCGTGACCGCTCTGGTTTTCGGCGAGTTTGGCAGTTTCCTGACGACGCGCCTTCGCCACCCGCGCGCGAGCGCCCACCTGTCTCCGCCGCAGCGCATCCTCGCCTGCGCCCCCGGACTCGTCCGCACGCAAAAAGACAAAACCGACAACAGCCTTGTCCTTTATTATTGTGATTACGGCCATTATGACCTCTGTCGGAGACAAGCGATACAGCGCAGCGTGGAGGGAACCCGACACCTGAAACGGGCAGCCAAGGTGCCAACTGTTTAGAGGAAGAGCGGACTAACAGTCATCCTCATCAGTATTCACCCCAGTGAATGTATCCATCTATCAGGGGCTTGTTCCTTCACTGCAGTGTGGTCTGGCAGCGTTGTCAACAACTGCACAATTTAAACAGGAACAATTTAGCTCGCCTGTTCACAGGAAGGGCTAATTTATTCACAGGCCCTAAATACATGCACATATTGTATTATACAAAAAGGGCCTTGTATCCTTTTACATTGCTGTACAGGGCTTTAATGAGTTTAGTGTAATAGATACACTAAAGCAGTGCGTTTGAAGCCTGATTTATACAACCCATAATGTTAATCGCTATTTAGACCTCATCGATAATGGACAATATGAGGGTGAATAGCATTAGCAATATTTTAAATAAAAGGATGCACTAAAACATGGCTGGAGCAACAATTTGAGAGATCTGTTGCATTCTATGGTTTACTCATCTTAAAATAAAGCAGGACAGACAGAAATGTCCAAGAAATAGCTGCAGAGCTTTGTAACTATTATATCGTTATGTTGTGACTAAATACATATGCTAAAACAGTGCTATCAGTCACTTGAGTGTGATATGATACAGGCTTGTTACTGGTATCAACATTGCAGGGATTTATCTGCTGCTGTATTTAATTTTCCTTTCAAAATTTTGTGTGAATGACTATATTAAGTTCCACTGTTGTAATAATTTGTACTAGAACCTTTTTGCCGTAAATATCAGCTGAGTGGTTTGTTCAAAGGCAGTGTATACAATGTTAGTGTGTAATAATTATGACCATTCAGTCATATGGCAACATATTTACTGTAGATGTAGAATTTTGCAGTTTTTAAAGCACGAAAGTTAAATGTGTTTTTGGAGATATGATGAAATGTATAATCTGAATTATTTTATAGTCTGTCTGCTACACAGGAAGTGGTTTGTGTATTTTAGGGGCATTTTAGGTGGTGTATCGTTTCAGACACGACAAATCGATCCCAGAAGAGTGAATAATTGCACTCGGTATAGATTGGGTCAAGATACGGCTGTCTGGGAATTCTGTTCGGCCCACACCAGGGGGCACTGTCTCCTCTGCACACAGGCCACAGGCTGGCCATTAGTACAGTGCCATTACTGGGTGAGGGACATAATGTGTGAGTGTTTCATTTTAATGTTTTCACTTCAGCGTTTGAAACTGTTAAGTGTATGGCACTGATAATTGCCAGTGTGTAAGCACACGCATGTATAAACGTGACGCACACACACACTGTCAGGGTGGAAGTGCACCTGTTGGCCTGTGAAGGTGTTTAACTGTGAGTGTTGTGAATCCACGGTAGTGCATTCCAGGTCTCAGTTTCAGCTCCGACGGTATTTTAGTCTCAATGTGCTGAAGACACACGGGACACAGGAAAAGCTCCTCACACACACACGCACACGCACGCACACAGACATGTGCACACATAAAGTACACACACACACTAAATACACGTTAGACCGATAGACAGACAGAGGATGGTCAAATAGATGGAGCCCATATAAATACATAGGTCACAAAGACCCTAAACAGAGAAAAAAATCATTTATTGGAATAAAACTAGTTTAAAAATGTTTCATTCTACTTTCATTTGTCTAAATACAAAAACAGTTGCATTGGTGAGAGTACACAACTACGATATAACAGAAAGAGCATCAACCAACTACATACAAATGACTTTTTCAAGTTTTCACATTCGCTTCTTTTTTGCTTTAATAAACTAGCGGCTACATTTTTTACTAATGTGGAGGCAAATTTAAAATAAATAAATAGTTTTTTATGTAAGAAAGTCATTTTTCTAACTCAGCTCACTGGTGATAAGTCTCTACTGCAGCCATGAATTAAGAAGTGCCATTTTTCATAAAGGAAGAAAACAGATATTGATTTGCTCTCTATTCCCTCCCAGCAGATTCTGGCCTTGAATAATGTAAAACTAGCAGATTTACTGGTCTCAGTCGTCATCAAGTCTCGGACAATGCTAACTGCTAACCCTTATTGTTAGAGTAAACTGCCTGGACTTGATTATTATTACTTATTGCATAGAGAAAGCTCTGATGCAATGCCTATAGTTTATTACACATACGACTAAATAAATATTGATTTCATGTTTTTCATACTGGCGTGTCTTCAGTGCAGCTACTGTGGATCTGCTGTGCTTTATTAACTTACACGTCTTCACAGGAGAATTGTATTGTGTTTCATTTGTAGGTGCATCTGTGGGCAATGCTATAGTTGGAGGCCGGATACAGAGTGTGTGTGTGTGTGTGTGTGTGTGTGTGTGTGTGTGTGTGTGTGTGTGTGTGTGTGTGTGTGTGTGTGTGTGTGTGTGTGTGTGTGTGTGTGTGTGCGAGACTATCAAGGCCTGTAGGTGCATGAACAACAGTGCAGTGGTTCGCCAGAGAAATGGACAAGTTATGTAGTCATATCGAGCTGGTGTCAAATCAATAGAGTCGGGAAACAGCAGCGTGATTAAAGCCACAGTCTGGCCATTGTTTAGAGTAAACACAGCCTCTATATTATTGTGACTTATACAAACAGTGTGTTGACTTTGTCAAAAAAAACAAACATTTTGTTCTATTTGCCTCTTTGAACATCGCATTTTTCAAATATGCCATTGTGCGCGTAGACTTGTTGGACACAGACTTGTGCATTGGTTGAATAGAGGGTTTCAATGTGCTCTAACCACACTTGGATTAAAAAAAAAACAAAAAAAAAACAAAAACTCTTTTATCCTCTGTGGGTTGATGTAGCAATGCTGAGTATCCAAACCGTGTACACAGTGTGTGTCTGTGTGTGTCTGTGTGTGTCTGTGTGTGTCTGTGCGTGGGTGAGCACAGGGAGAGGAGAGAAAACTGCATTGTGATCTTTCATTGTGCAACTTAGTTAGCTGGGCCGTCTTACTGTCAGCCGCGTGTGATCAAAACAGCTCCCCAAACCCGCGAGATCAGTGACAAGACTGATGCACTACATGTCTATTTGCATCCGTCATTACAACAGTGTCACTTTTGCTGCGTTTTGATATAAAACGCTGCTACAACTCATCGCTTGCTCCTCTCGGTTTTCCTTTTTTTATTCCTCTGCTCTGGTTTTTGCACACTGGGGGAGGGGTCAGCGGTGTGGGGGTACTGGGTGAGGGGTTGGGTGGCAGAATGGCGACAGGCCGTCATCTCTCTCCCCGCCTGGCATCTGCCCACTGCTGCCAACCCTCCTCTAATCTGCAGTCGTCCATGTGCTTGGCAGCAGAGGGGGTTTCAAATCAGCCCCTCGCCCCGAGTTAAAAACCCTGAGCCCTATCACTTTGTAAACGGGTACCTTTAGGGCGGCCGAGGCTCTGATGTGCTGAAGTGGAGAACATCGCTTGCCACATTGCCTCGAATGCGCTACGCTGCTAGCGCTGTTGTTGTCGTGTGCAGCGCAGTTGTGTGTGTGTGTGTGTTTTTTTTTAACAGAATCAGACGGCGGCGCTTTCTTTAGGTCTGATTTGTTTAACAAGCTGCTAACTGACATGGATGTTGGGAGAACAGTTCTCAGCGAAGTGCAAAGACGGCGATTGCACTTGTTGAGGAAACACAAACGCTTTGTGTTTTATTCTGACACTTTGAATTAGTTCGACAGGTAAAGTGTTGCCTTTTAAAGCTTTATTCTTAACTCTGAGGGGGGGGGGGTACATGGGATGGCTGTTGGCTTTAATAGAGGCAAGTACAAAAACTGACTTTGGTGAAAGGATGATGAAAAAAAAAATCACAAATTATAGGAATTATGTGCAGCATTGGTTTCAAACACACACACATCCAGAGGAGCTGATTGACGAACCACAGTAGTCACCGAAAATCAAAGGGGTGAAATAAAAAAAAGACACAAAAGGGGGGAACAATTTGAAACGGACGAACCGTCTCCGGTGGCTCTGCAGCCAAGGGTCGAGCAGATAGGGTTGCCTAGAAAGAGTCTGCTGACAGTCAGTGTCACTGGGCTTTGTAATCATTGTGCCGGACCTGATAGGGTTACTAGCGGCTAATCCAGGCTGACCTTGGTTAGGTACAACTGAATGAGGGTGGCTTTGTACAGTTGGGACAAGCTAACAGTATGACGGCCATGCTGACATATAATGTATGCGCAGGGACTTGCCACCGCAGCTCTTTTGTTGTGCTATCGAGTTGCAAGTCCCAGACACACACACACACACACACACACACACACACACACACACACACACACACACACACACACACACACACACCCGCACACACACACTTTTTTTATCTATCTGGGTGGAAGAAAGGTGGCATTAAAAATGTCACCAGGGAGAAGGTGAGGCTGTATCTCCAGGTTCACCGGGTCAGTCCTCGTGTTGGCTGGTGTTCCAGTGACTTCAAAACAAATCCTATTGTGATGAGATTTCATGTTGTTGCCTGCCACGTAATGTCTTGTATATGTCCCCGCTACAGTAGATGTGATAGGAATGCCACTAAACTGCACCACGTTTCTGGCAGGAGGATCTCTAACACTGATATCGCCGCATTTTCTCTCTTAACAATTGAAAGAGGAGAGATTTGTGCGGGAGCAGAGAATCAGAAAGGAATGAAGAGTTGCCTGATCCTATTTTATCACTCAGCCGTGATGGAACTGCTCAGTATCAAGAAACACTGTTCAAAAATGCTCAAACAAAAAAAAAGACAGACAACCCAAGGAACCACCATTAAATGATCAAAGACTAAAGGAAAGCTTTTTTTTTCCATCAAGAAACATAAATACATTTATTTACAGATAATCTTTACAGAAACATTCACACCTTCAGGCTCCAACGGGTGTGAAGGAAGCACAGAGACGGCATCTTTGCCATAAACAGGAATGGGATTCCCATCCCCTGGAGCCGTCTACTAATCCACAACAGGACCACTGCTGGATTAGCGGGGACATCAGCGGACTCGCCAGCCGGGGCGCCAGCACACACCGACAGTGCAGCATGCGCTCACATCAATGGTCAGCCTAATTATGAGGACACGCACCAAATGCATATGTAAAAACCAGACGAATCACACACGCAATCAAGACCTGGAATGCAGCTCGCGACTCTCACGCTTTGGCAGGACAATATAGAGGCTGCCATATTTTTATTTCGGGAGCTGGCAGCCGTCTATTGTGCCTGCTGGCCTGGACGCTCGCTGATGTATATGCTGATGGAGTTACGCAATGTGCAATTACACACGTCTGTTCCACTTCACAAATGAGTCCAACATTTCATAAGTAGAAGGTTGTGTTCCATATGGCGAAAAGCGTCCCAACAAGCACCTTTACAACATACAGTAACATCTAAAGTACTGGGTGATGATAGACACATCCATAGTAACATAATGTGATGGCTGCTGTTATATTTCCTGTATCGCGTCACGTTTGATTCGATCGTATTAAATGTCTCGGCCTTTGTGTGATAGCACCACGCTAAAACTGTCCGGCCGTTGTTGTGGGAGATCAATTTTAGCACTAAGTCAGGCTGTAAATTTCAGCCCAAAGCACACAAATCACCTGCAACGCATTTGAAATGCAGTCAGGTAAATCTCAGCCCATGATTAGGTCAAGCGTGCCGGCGGTATTTGTGGTAAACACTGTTCCGCTCTGGGGGCTAAACGTTTGTGTCAGTAAAGAATAATTACACCCTTCGACGTTGTATCTATCGTGTTAATCTCGGTCGGCGGCAGCCACTTTATTCTCTCGTTTGTTTAATAGCTCACTAGCAGCTTTATTGTTTCAAAGTGCTCGATAGCAAACCTGTAAATTCTCTGTTCAACATTTGCCCCTGTGGCGTCGTGGTTCACCACCGCTGAATGTTGAAATAAAGCAAACAGCCATTGATCTGCAATCAAAGATCCAGGACAGGAGGTCATTTACATGTAGAGGAGGGGAGCCATTGGAAACTGTGCTGCGAGGCATGTGCGGACTTACACTCATTTAGCACTGGTCCGCCGGCGCTATTGACTTACCTACGCTAGGTATATATTAGAAAAAAATCACTAAGCTGCTCTAAAATATTGTGTTGAGTGGTGGTATTTGCTGTACGCCGCTAATTAGAAATGGATGTGCATGTGTTCTGTACACAACAAAGCCGAGTTAATTATCCAGGGAGCGGGTGAGCGCCTCGATACCAGGCAAAGGAACCAGATAGGAGGCAAACGCCTCCCGAATATTAGGCACGGCCACTTACTGGCAGTTGGTTGAGTTCGCAGGTGTCCCGTGAGCCTCGAGTGCTGCAGCTTCTGTTAAAGTCGGATGGTTCAACTGGCAAATGCAGGACAGCGGCCGAGCCGTTGTGTTTGATTAGCAGGAATGTGATCGATGAGCAGTTTGTGCATGAGGGGAGTCGCGTCCCGACGTCACCAGTTGGGTTTGAACTGCAGCAGGTTTAATAATCTGCACGCTGACGCTGAACGTTTGCCTTCTTGCGGAGCTGTTAGAAGAAAACAGGCAAAGTGACATTAAATGCACATCCCCTCCTCCTGCTGCCTCAAGTGACATTTGTGAAAACAGATGGGCAGACAGACAGTAAGACACTTCCCTTGACCTCTTTTCCTCAGTACAAGTGTCTGCTTCCATCCAGTCAAGGTCAATTGAGTTCTCAACTCTGTTATCAGGATGGTTTTTGATGGAAAGGTGCAGATAACTGAGTAGTCGGGGGGGGGGAACGGGAGATCAAGAATCGCTGGGTCTTATATAATTATTGCGCCTTCTCTGCACAGTGGGAGATTGATTTCTAACCTTTAGCCGAACGTAGCTTTCAACACACTCAGCGGCAGGAAAAGCGCTCGGCGGCAGGGCGGCTTTATCGAAAAACTGCTATGGAAATAGAAACGAAAGTGTTTTTGCGCAACGGTGAGAAACGGCGGGTGTTCTGTCCGGTCCTGATTTTGCCCAGGGGATCGCGACTTACTGACAAAAATTAAAAAAAAGCGGGCGAAGCCATGAAACAGAAACGACTTGGCCGCCTTGGAAATCGAGTGCCAGCGCAGCTGTGATGAGGCCGAGGCTGAAACGGATCCCGGTAGCTGTCTTCAAGACGTAACTGCCTGCTGTCAACATCATAGAGAGGAAATCAGTGGTGTCCGATGGCAGCCGCTGCGTGTTGCAAGGTCTCCGGATTGTACGACGGGGTGTGGGATGACAACTCTACACGTTTCATCGTGTCAGAGTCGAGCGGCGCGTTGAAGGGTGTGCAGCTGTATTATCAGTTTTAATTGAAGTATAAGTCATGATGCGGCGGCGATGCTCCTAAATCTGATGCGAGTAAGTCGTTCACCAGCCAGCGCTTTTATTTTCAGTAACAAAACCAATGTTGTCTGCTAGTGTAAACACACACACACACACACAAACACACACACACACACACCTGCAATCAGGACCGGCCTCGGTCGATGGGATCATCACTAAAAAGTACCGACAACACTTTGACGGACCTCGATCTAACCAGGCCTTTTCCCATCAAGCTGCGATTATGTGACTAGCCCCGAGTTACAAGCAATAAAAGAAATGTCTCTCTGTTTTATTACATCTCCCAAACGTGAACAATGGAGCGTTTGCCTCTGAGCCATTTATTCAGCTCTGATGTATGATTAGCACGGGGCAAATCAATAGCGTGTTGGATGATCTTAACGGGGGAGTATTGCGATTTCCCCCTCCGTCACAGAGAAAAGCGCTGATATTTGTCTGTCAGCGGTGACATGCTATCTCTGGCAGGGGCACTGAGGCCAAAACACAGGTATTGATCCTGTCGACATTGATGGCCCTAATGGTACGGAGGATGAGGCCAACTGCCTGCCACTGGAAATGTAGTGCAGCGTGCCGAGCAGCCTCCCAGACCGGCGGGAGCATCGTTACTGTATGTGGAGCTGTCTTTGGCCGCGATCACGTGAATGAAATTTAAAGACTCATTACTCATCAGCCAATGTTGATGCGTAAAAAGTGGCGGTTTTGTGTTTTTTCTGCCATACGACTTGTCTGCAGGGACCAACATGCACAAGTTCACAGTTACATGAAACCTATTAACATGTGCAAAACCTCAAATATGAATCAGTAAAAAATTAAGATCTTGAATTCTTAACAGTGGGTCTACAGATACTGTATATGTGTGTGTGTGTGCATTTGTGATGCATCCGTGTGTGTGTGTGTATGTGTGTGTGTGTGTATGTGCAGTTAGCGCCGCTGGCGAAGTCTCTTCTGATCTCTCCTCGTTTGTATATTTCCCTCGCCGGCGCGAGGCCCCAGGAAGATGCTGGAGGCTATAAAAGACACAGAACAGTAGGCGGAACAGCTTATTTATTTGTTGTCAGGAATTATCCCTCAGCATAAATATCAATACAGCCACAGGAGGCGAAGGTTGGACTTCTGATAGCGCCGGAGATGGAGAGCGGCACGTTCAGACGCGACGCATGCGCCTCGGGGCTGGAATGGTTCTGGCCCACGGATGCAGAAAGAGAAGGTTTCAGGTAAACTGAGGACTTATTTGAGGAAAACCATGAAATATTGTTTTTACATTTACCATATTCTTTGTTAGAACCGATAACCTGCACCACTTTACACTCATATTCCTGTTGGCCGTCGCACGTGTTAATCTCAAGTTTTCAAAAAAAAAAAAAAAAAGGCCTGGCTGAGGTTAAGCTACAGTACACACCATGGAGCACAATGCCATCAGATAGCGCGTCAGTCACGGGCAGCTGGAAACGGCGCGCGCACACACTGGGACGTGCCAACACATACTCTGAGTGCTTCTGGATAGAAACAGAGAGTGACAGTGATAGAATTTACTGTGATGCTATCAGCAAAGCAGCCATCACAGCTTTGGCAGATTGGAAGGCCATCAGGACCCATCTCCCTGGCTCTGATCAGTGTTCGCATCCTGACATCAGCCCGCGATGTTCACTCCGGGCCCTGAAAGGAGGCTATGAACCATGATCAGCGATATCAAGCCACCAAAAATAGAAATCCATTTCCCTGCCTCCAGGAGAGGGGGGGGGGGTGAATGAATATCACTGGCCTCCTGTTCTGGTCTGGTCTTAGTTGGGTGCCTGCCTCTCTCCCTCTGCGTCACCACATGGGGCCCTTCAGCTGTTTTTCCCTCTCCTCTTGTTCTGAAGGTCAAGGGATTAGGAGCTGTGTTTTCGGGCCGGATTGCTGTCCTGGCATGGATTTAGATTTTGGCCACACACGCTAGAAACCGGAGAGCTCCGGCACGCGCGCAGGTGCACATGTGTACATCATGCAAACACACACACACACACACACACACACACACACACACACACACACACACACACACACACACACACACACACACACACACACACACACACACACACACACACACACACACACACGCGCGCGCGAAGAGACCAGCGCCGAGCGGGAGGTTGCAGGGATTAGCAGGAAATACCACAAGATGGTGGCCAAAGCAGTTTTTTCTCCCTCTTCATGGAGCTAAATAACAAAATGAGAACAAACCAGAGGTGCTTGTAGCAGGTTGTCCCCCCCCTCCCCTCCCTCTCCAGTCTTCCATCCTCCTTCCTTCCTCTGGTCCTGTCTAAACATGCTGACCAAGTGCGATGTGGCATTTCCAAAAGCAAAAAGCCATTAAATATGAACACGGCGCGTGCGCGTGTTTCCCTGTCTTTCTGCTTTCGTTTGATTCTTTTCTGTTTCGCTTCGAAACTTACCGAGACGCCGGTGCGGCCCAGAAAAAAAAAAGTTGCGATGAATTATTGATCCGTGACAGCTTCATCAAAGCGCCGTGTTGTACACGTACTCTGCATTTCTCAACACTGAATTTACAGAGAACCGACACTAATGCGCTCATGTCGTCCGAACTTGTTTACAAATTGGGGCGAGTCGTTGGACCGCGGTTTTAAAGGCGAAATGACGTCCAGGTGCTGGAAGCACTGCCCTGAAAGCATCCAGAGAGCAGAGGGGAGTGTGTGTGTGTGTGTGTGTGTGTGTGTGTGTGTGTGTGTGTGTGTGTGTGTGTGTGTGTGTGTGTGCGCGTGCGTGCCTGGGTTTGCATGAGGGAACATACACACCAGACTTTAAAAAATGTATGAAGAACACAGCCTTTTTCTTTTTCTCGACACAGAGAAAGAAAGCAAACGGTTCCCAGAATGCCAGGGGAAAACACAGTTCAAATAGTGTGAGGGCGAAGGGAGCAGATCAGAGAGAAAGCTGTTTGCAGTTCAGGCCTACAAGGCAATTCTTCCCCCGACTCCCAGGTGAGAGAGCTCAAAGAGAAATAAACCTGAGGTACCAATTTGCTGAGTTTTGTTCAATAGATGGGAAAGTGCCTAGAGATTTTAGCCCGAGTGCTCGGGAGCCAGGGCCAGTAAACAAAATTACTTAAGGATGGTTACATATTCTCTCTCTGTCTTCCTTCATGCTTGAAGGAGACAAGCTCTTTGTCTTGGCTCGCTGTAGACGGTGACACGCGCTGGATCCTCTCCGTTCTGACAACTTTCTCCTGTCTCTTTTACGAACCGCTCTTTTGTTTTTGTTTTTGTTTTTTCTTCCTCGCGCACAAAGTGCCGACTCAAACAGCCTGAATGGAAACTTTATCAAAGCGCGTTCAACTTTGCCGCGGCTCCGAAACGTCCGTCCATTCGCGGCGCGCCTCGCGGGCAGCGCCTCTTATCGGGGCCGCGAGGCTTTGTGTAGCCGCGCGTTTATTTTCATAATGCGATGCTGATTTATGTGCAGACGGCCGTGAATAACTTTTCACGCGCCGTATCGTCTCCTCACTACACATAAACGCACACGTAATCTCCGCAGGTTTGAATAATTGCCGCAATGAATATTCCGCGCTGGGAGATAACGCGCGGCGTTCTTTCAAACCTCACAGACGCTGACGTTTCATCATGACGCTCGCGATAACACCGACTGTGACATACATCGCAGGACACCTCGCGCCCATTTTACAATGCGCCTTTCTGCGCTAAACAGTGAAATTAATTCCCACACATCACCAAAAAGCCAACGCCAGCCCCGTCTATATGCTTCAGCTTAGAACAATCCATTAATTCACCCAGATCACGATCTGCACAGATTCAATTATTCCTGGGACCATAACCATAACACAGAGCTGTGACAGGGCTATATATTCCAACTAATATTTATTTGTAATAATGCTAGAACTCTCTTTGTCAAGGCCCCAGCCGACAGGCCGGAAACACATTGACGTAGTCTATCGAAGGGCCCCCACTGATTTATTAACGCGCGCCCATTTAAAAGTCACTTCGCTTCTACGCGAAGCCCGCACGAGGGCCACGCGCCCGTAAATCAGCGTTGTTGAACTGCACGCGGACCTGTGTTTAACACTGCTCGGTGTGCGCGCGACGCTGGGGCTGTGGCACGTCAACGCGCTCCAAGGAAAAGTTCACCGGAGGCTGGAGAGTAAACGCGCGAGGTTTGTTTTGCTCACGCTTAAATATTTTGATGAAACCTTCAGCGAACGGGTGATGCTTGAAAGGCCTGCTCCGCATTGGGCATATATATATATATATATATATATATATATATGTATAGTTTTTTTTTTTCGTGACTGACTGTGAAGGGGAAAACAGAGAAATAGAACGAAAAGATAAATGGTTGTGAATTAGAGAGAAAGTGAGCGGAGCCCTCGATGCAGAATTCAGGCGTGCGGTAACAGATGGCAAACCAAGCAGAAATCAAAAAATTGTTTCTATTTTTCTTTGATTTCGCAGAGGTAATATTAGATGCAAATGGAAGCCAGGCTACAGAATGGATGGTCTCCGAAACAAAGACAAACATGACTGGAGGTTTGCTTTCCTTGGCGCCGCTTTCTTGTGAAAATGACTATTGCAGATTACTTCACCTGTTTGTGTTCAGCGCGTTCATTTCTCAGAGCTGGAAAGTGCAGACTCCAAACAGTCATCTGTCAAAATGCGGAGAGAGAGAGAGGCCTGGAAGAAAGCCACCGTTGTTTACAACCGACCAACATTACCAAAGCCGCACGAAAAGCACACGAAGAAGAGAAAATTCCGCGTGCGGACGAAACAACACCGCTCTCAGATCCGTGGTCCTAATTGCAGCCGGGTCCCAGTAGCGCACAGTTGTTTTTCGGAGTGGGAGAAATTAATTCTGGGCGTGTGGCGGCTGTAATGTCACAGATGAGGACGGCGCTGACCTGGGCTTGAACTCATCAGCTGAAATGAAGTTGTTCACTCAGCTGGAGAAGACAAACCATAGTTGCTGAGGATTAATCAACCCCATCAGGGCCCGTGCGATGGAGGCGTGGCCTCCGCTCGCTTCCACTTTGACCCCAGCGGATGTTGGGTTAGAGGAAGTGAAGAGGACACCCTGATGTACTGTATATATGATATACTAAATTATACACAGCCATAAATTAATGATCTGATAGTTGGATGCATGTTGCTTGATTTCAGCTCCTGCCTCCTGTTATTTGAGATGGATTGTTCTGTCATCACGTGTAAACAGGGGCACTTTCACAATGCAATTACACCAGCGGGCGAATTATGACTTTCTTATGATTCCTGGGCCGCGCCATGTGCAAAACAGCTGTCTCAGAGCGCAACAGTCCAGATACAGTGTTCTGTAACAGGCTCCGCGCTCGGTGTCGCTTTCCAGATGTCCTTGAAAACACACTTCAGACAAAAAAAAAACAGGGAGGCAGAGGAGACAAGGTGGTTTCAGAGGGAGCTGTCATTCCTGGTGGCGCTGGAGCGGGAGCAGCCCGTCTGGCTGTTCATCAGTCGGCCGGCGCGTCTTAAAGCCAAACGCCTGCGTTGTAGATGGAGATATCAAGACAGCATTGTAAACACCGCGGAGCTACTCAAGGAGTAGTTTCTGACAAGACAGGCAAAACAATGCTCGCGCTCCATCCAGAGTGTAACGCTGTGATGTTTCGGATCCTCAGATGACACGAGTCTGCATTTTCATGAGGCTGTTTTTCTACACTCATTACTTTGTAAACCAAACAAAAAAAACAAAAAAAAAAACAGAAATAAAATCCACCAAGTCCATCAAAGCTCGCAAAGCAGATGTCTTTTGCTTAACTTATGTTTTTCAGTACTTTTCACACACTGTAAACTAAATTCCAAGCCTCCTGCTTCAGTCCAGTGTTGTTGGCAGCGCGTGTAGGTAAGCGAGTGTAACTATCATAGGCTGAAACGCAGCTTCACAGGCTGGATACCAAAAGCCATACATTATGTAGCTGTCAAGGGATGTTGATTTGTCAGAGTCTTTAGAATTTCCTGGGTATTGAAACTGGAAGCTTTTTTTGCTTTTGTATGAAACTTTGATAGGCGGAAGAGAATGGAATATGATCCCATTATTTTCTGGCTTTGCACGAGCCTGACCATATGATTTACCCAGCGCCTTCTAAACACAGCGAGAGGAGGCGTGCGAGAGGGAAGAAAAGGCAGGAGAGGCCCGCTGGAGTCATTGCATTTGCACGCATTAGAGTTTGCAAGAGTAATGTTTTGAAAAACCAGAATGGGGGGAAAAAGCAGAATGTCGCGTGACCGGATTTGGCTGGAAAAGGAGCGCGCGCGCCTCCGAGGAAAGGTTGCCAGTGATATATCCAACTGGAAATTTTTAATCTCACAGCTGAAAACTTTAAATACGAAAGCCGCTACACGATTGATACAGAGTCACAGAACTGATTGCTGCCCCTTCAGCTCCACAGCTTAAACGAAGATGCCTAATAACATCATCGGTTAAAACAGAGGTGCGGTAATCCGGCGCGTCTCCCGCAGCGCGGAGCGGTGGGTAAATATTGGCTGGCGATAAGTGCAGTAGGATTGTTGTTCTCCAAAGCTGCCGGGCGCCGCTACAATACAGGGAGCACTTCACGTCTCCATCCAGCACCAAATCTCTTCCAGTGTTTGTCATATACACCATTGTTGAAGTGCTTACAAAGACCGAAGATTATCTCCTCCTCACTGGGCAACGCATGTTCGCAGCCGAGCCGCACATGTATAATTTATTGAGACAATAAATTGTCAGGACTTAAAAACAACACAATGCATTTTGTCCCGGGCCTCACTTTGCTTTTTAGCCTCCAAATAATTTATTGTTTCCCCCCGTCCCCGGGGCCTTGGCCTGACCTTAAGCAACTTCTAATTGGCTCTGCTGCCGGTGCTCTCGGTGTTGACGCAGCCCTCTGGTGTTTAGTGGTAAACAGCGGTGCAGCTCTCTGTGTAAATGTTGGTGTACAACACAGAAATCCAGCTAAAACTAAGCACTTTGCTGCTGTTGCTCTGTCATTAACGGAGTCGTCTAATCTGGAGGTGACTTATGTCGATGGCGGACTTAACGGGGAAGTCTGACTGAGTGGAGAGCTTATTTATATAGAAACAATGCTAACTTGTCTCCTTTAAAACATAAAGAAAGACTTTTTTTTAAATATGCATAAATTAAACAGGCATCGAGAAAGTGGTTTGTACTGTAGAAATAAAGGCTGGTCAGTTGAACACCTGACTTTAAGTCCAAAGCTGAGATTTCTTCCAGGTTATGCAAGAGCTGTTTCTCCCAGAGAGTGAGTTTGGTGACAACCATCAAATCAAACCGAGGCTACTTTGACAAATTCATCTATTTTTTGTTCAAACTACTGTAAATTATTCTATAGATTTCCAAAAGTTTTCCCAGTATTTATCCGGGCATCACAGTAGGGAAACTTTTCGCCGCTAATAGAATGATCATCGCTTCTTCTGCATGTGTGGTGGGATGTGAGAACTCATCAGTCACGCTGCCTTTATGCTCTTACACATAAGAAGAGCAGGGGGAGACGGGAGGGCCCTGCTCACGCAGTGTAATTACATAAACAATAGCATGTGATATGTTATTAGCAGAGGAGAGGGGGGGGGGGGCTCCTCTGAGGTATTTGTAATTCTCTATTTGATAGTAACGCTTACAGCAATTAAGATGTTTAATTTAAGGATTTAAGCACTGAGGATTCAGTCAAGAAGAGAAGAAAATAATAATCACGGGTGGCGGCTGAAGTTTGGGGTGGATCTGACTACATTTGAATGTTGATAATTCCTTCATCTCCTTCACTCATTCTCCCATTAACACCCCCCAGCCCCTCCATTATCGTCTCCTATTCTCTCTCTCCCCCCCCCCCCTCCTCAGTCTCTCTTGAAGTCTCTAAGGGACTGAGAGGATGTGAGAAGAGTTGATCGTTGCATTGCACTGATAAGCAAAAATGTTTCCAGAGCGTAAAAGAACTCTGTGGTGTGTGAGAGGGATAAACTATAATCTGCAACCACACACTGAACTTGACTGCTAATATTTGCATTGGAAATCAGACGGAAGTTATGCTAAGCTTTCCCCCATTATAGCTTGGCGTGGGTGTGAAAGGTCTTCCCCTCCTTCATTTGAATATGGCCTCTCATGCATTAGAAAAATACACATTTGGACGAGTGGAGGATGGGATGACAATTTATGAGGATGCATTTTCGAAATGATCTCTTAGCGAGGTGTACCCCCCCCCCCCTCAGAAATAACAACGCACACACACACACACACACACACACACACACACACACACACACACACACGCTCCTTTACACCCCTGCCCCCCCCTTATTCCACCTTCATATAGTCTACGCTATATAAACCTATTTAAGGAGGTAAGTGAAGTGTTTAATGGGGTTTAACGTGACTGAATTTCTTATTTTTTCCTTCATGTTTTTTCCAATTCAATGGAGTCATGCCTATATTTAAGCAAGCAACGTATGTAGGAGTTTACACATGTTTGAAAACATTTTTGTTTTCACTGACTAACTTTAGTTTAACAATTACGTAAGGATAAGTGATCTGAGGTGAGCTGTCGGCTCAGATTATTGCATCTATTGTAATCCCAGTGGGACTCCACAAATGGCTTGTTGTTAAACGCGAGCTTTTTTCACCACTGTTAACTTTCCCATTTTCACAGAACTGCTTTTCATTCATTTATTTATTTCTGCCCAGTACGTTTTATTTTTTTTCCTCCCAAGACCCACCACAGGAAATGTGTTCATTTGATCTACCCAGCGTTGTGCCGGATTGATAAGATTGGCAATCAAAGGCATTAGTGATTCAAAGCGTTACAATGATTATAAATCAGGGAATTAAAAGGGGGGTTTCTAGAGGGGGAATCACACTGCGGCCGTCATGCATATCTGTTAATGTGGAGAACAACACAGCGCAGGGTGATGCTGAAAGGGGCTAATTCACTGGCAACCTTGTGATATGTTGCATATTTTGTCAGTGATATAAACCATTTCCCCCTTTAGGATTTTAGCTGTTCATATTTATCCCCCAAAGGACACTTAAACCTGCACATCTAACCACTGTTTACACCACGTCTGCAAGCTGTCATTGTGATTTTTGTCACAAGCTCTAATGGGGACATTAGGCCGAGGGTCTTTCGACCACACATGAAGTTTCCTATATGCGACAGTAATTTTCCTTCAGACTTAACTTTTAATCATAGTTTTCAGCCCTCTGCCCACAGGACGCCTATAATAACGTGATGTACACTGAACGTTACAGCTTCATCAGCAACATGAGGCTCAATTCAGTCAGATGATAAATAACAGTGTCTAAACACAGTGTTACACTTCTGTTATATGAAAATAATAAACATGATCAATAATAATAATAATGATAATAATAATAACAATAATAATAATAATAAGAAGAAGAAGAAGACGGCAAAAAAGAAGAAGAAGAAAAGGAAGAAGAAAGGAATGTTTGAATTTGAAATACATTTTAAAAGGTGCTTGAAGACTGTGGTTAAACTGGGGCATCATGGGACATATTATTACACAGCTGAGTTGACAGGCATTTAGTGCATTTCCACATGACCACACAATAAAAGAAATACCATCCACACATGCACATGCATCGAGCTGCGCTCTGAAAAGTGATTTATTTTGTGTAACGTCATCTAGAATCCCTGTGAAAAAAAATGTGTGAAATTGTGCAGATAATCAGCTAAATCTCTCTACATGAAAAGATAATTGCTCCAGAAATTAGCTGTACCTGAGGTCCATTTGTTTGGTCATGGCTAGTTTCGTATATGGCAATGATCAGATATTAGTGCTAATTAGAGTCGGGTCAGAGTTCTTGAAGGTCGGACATTAATGTGCAGGATCATTGAAATGCTAATTATAAACAGATTAGAAAGTTACGGTTCTTTATGGGAAGCTATTTGGTAATTTAAGCACTGGTTTTGTGTAATAAAGGATTATCCATTAGCAGAGAAAATTAAACTTGACTCCTTTTTTCTCTTTGCTTTATAATTGATTTTTTTTGTTTCTTTTGCTTAAACGTATTCATTTTAAGGCGGTAGACAAATGTAAACAAACAAAAATAGAAGGTGCCCTTTCAATTTAAAGGTTTGTTATTGAAAATCTGTTAGCATATTACTTTAATAGTAAATGATGTACAACTCAAGGCATGTTTTCCAAGGCTCTCTGCATCTGAGCTGTCGGTCTGACCTGATTTCGGTGGTGTTGTTTCCTCGTAATAGAAACACTGGTATTACTCAACTGTCACCTTGGTGGCAGCCCAGAGTGGCCTCCGCCAGCTCAATACTCCCCTCTCACCTGCCCGCTAACTCAGACCCCTGGCTCTGCTTATCAGTGAAGGAACTTCCCATTTAGGGCTAACTGAAAACCGTTTCTTCGCTGCTTCACCCAGAGCCTTGTTTTTACAGCAGAGGAAACCACACTGTGTTCCTTTGTCTAATGTGCCCGACCGCACGCGCAGATGCATGTGGCCACACACAACCTAAGGACACACGCTGGCAGCTCCCTTCCAGTTGTCTGAGGTCACCACTCTAATCAGACCCTGACCTCAATTTGACTAGCACGCACTAAGTGATCAACAACCTACTGTAGTTAATCTTTGTTTAATGTGACTGTGTCCGTTTCATCTGTGGCATAACCGCTGGTGCCGTTTGAATGCCATGCGCCACCAGATGTGAGCGATTTAATTACAAATTGAATCAATGCGGAAAGAAAAACTCCAATACATAAAGTTACACAAAGATCAGAGATTAAGAACAACAGCTAATAAGCGAATCAATAAAATACACAGATTATTGTAATAAAAAGAAAAGGGACTCCAGCCCAAATCAATGCAAAGTGCTGCGCTAGTTCAGAGATGGTACCAGAGATGGAACCCTTCTCCTTTACCCATAATGCAACTCAGCTGTCTTAGTTTAGTGATTCTGATCACCCGCTTCGGATGTTATCAGCCATTACGAATGGGCTGATCAGAACTTATCAGCACATTCGAATGGGCCAGTAGGTGCCTGCTCTGCCTCCTCGCGAACAGCTAACAGCTAGCTAAGTTGCTATGTTAAGCAGCTTTAGAGGTTATTGTGGTTAGGGTTAGGGCTGGATAACGGGTGGGGGGTTCAGGTTACAGTTAGCTAACACAATACCGCTAGCTACTTGCTAAGTTATGCTCGCTAATAAATCAAAATTAAAAAACTTCGATCCTCCCGTCGGAACAACAACCGCTCAACAGCGCCCCTACTGACTCTGCTGGTTAAATCATCAGAGCCGTTATCAACCTTACGAATCAATGACGAGGACCTATTGCACCTACTGTATTCAGCGCTGCCAGCAGGTAGATGGGCACCTGCCGGCCCATACGTATGGGCTGATAACCACTGATGATGACCATTGAATGGCGTGATAACGTCCGAAGCCGCTCTTCTGATGCGGCAGGCTACTGGCTTAATGACCTCCTGTCATTCCACCACTGGGGTTTTTCTTGTCTTTTTAGCCACAACACACTTTGCATCAGCTAACTTTGCTTAAGACGTCACAGACTCTTGACATTAACTCCATCAGTACAACGCACATTTATAAAAACTAAAACTCACTGGCACAATTTTAAATATCAAGGCAAGGTTTTGTGGGGCACAGTGAATCCAGTGTGAGGGCAGTGACCTCCATCTTTGTCTTTGCCAGCCAAGTGCTTTCATACTAGACTAGAGCTGTGGATTGACCCCAGACTGCATCTTTTCTTCTGTAACGCCCCCCCCCTCCCGTTTCTCCCCCGTCATATTCCCCCCTTTTGCACCGTCTTTCTCTCTGATATCTGGCAACCATGAGGCAAGGAGTCTTAAGGGGCTCGGGCTGACTCAGCAGATCAGAGGAGAGTAAAGCTAGTGCTAGCTGTGGGGCTGCCTCTGTGTTGGTTTGTGTGTCCGTGGGGTGGCAGCATGTGTATTTTTTTTTGTTGGTAGCCAGGAGGTTTGAACCACACTCCACACCTCGTTGTCATCGCAACATGAAAGTATGAAAACATCAAACGGGACCTGTAATTGTGCCCGTGTGTGTGTGTGTGTGTGTGTGTGTGTGTGTGTGTGTGTGTGTGTGTGTGTGTGTGTGTGTGTGTGTGTGTGTGTGTGTGTGTTTGAAGAGCTGGTATTTGCTCATTGTGCACTTGCTTGTCTACAGGCCTGGGATTGAAAAATGACCAACAGCGTAGCAGCATAAAGGTGCATGTGTGCCAGCATTTCCTTTAAAACAGACATTAAGTCTGCAACTGTCTGGACGTTTTTTTTCTGCCTGCGTCTGTCACTCATTGCCAACGTGTCTGTTTTCCCGGCTGCTTGTCTCCCTTAATGCTTCTTTCTGCCCGTGATTTGTTCCTTCTTTCCCTCCATCCCTCTGCCTTTGCATCCATTTCTCTGCCCGTCAGTCCGTCTGTCCGCAACAAAGACAGACAAGCCTGTGCGTCTCTGATCACACCCCTCCCACACACACACACACACACACACACACACACACACACACACACACACACACACACACACACACACACACACACACACACGCCCCCAACCCACCCACTAGTTCTGCCGAGGCGAGATTAAACAACAAAGTGGCTCGATTAATCCATTTGAAGTGATGTGGCATTAGGGCTTGGAAGGAGATGGGCGAAGCAACGCACAGTGCCGCAGCTGTGTGGGCTGCAGATAGAGATGGGGGGGGGGGGGGGGGGGGGGAGTGAAATTAATTGACCTCCATGGTAGCAATTAAAAACAAAGAGGGGAGAAAACAAAACAAAACATGGGCCTGTGCCTGAGACACAACACGCTACTGCTCGGATGACGAGGAATATAGGAATGAGTCTGAAGTGCGGTTGATTGGCTGCGGGTTCGAAAGGAGGAGATCAGAGCTGGCGCGTGACGCCGGACTCCGTCCCTGATTAACACTGTGCAGATGCACGCTTTCCCACGCACATGGGAGCGCGTGATAAACACGCAGTGTTCTGTTTTCTATCACTATAACAAAAAAAAAACAAACAAAAAAAAAAAAGAACAACGTTACGTTTCAACAGCTTCAAGCTTTCGCCGAACCGACGTGACGAGCGCGAGCACTCACTGGAAACGTGTAAACAGAAGGGGATTTGAATTGTCATCACAATAATGACACGACTCCAGCTATTATCAATAAACAGCAGCTTCCGCCGGCGCGCCTCGCGCGCGGCCGCATCTCGGCGGGCTTTGGAGTGTGCGCTGAGCTGAGAGCTCCCTTCAGAGCCCTCTCTTCACTCCGAGCGTCTCCCTCCGACTGGGTTATTCAAATTGAAATACACAAGGCCTCCCACATTTCCAGCTTGTTGTTTCTTGTGTAAATGGTGTTGTGTGTTCAAGCGTTCGTTTATTCTTAATCCGCACTTTATCCCCGCCGATACAGAGCTGGTGACTCTTTGGCAGCGCGGCCCGCGGCGCAGCGGAGCCGTGCCAGTGGCGGAGGCTGCCTTTTGATCCCTCGTCTCAACCACACACCTGAGTGATGATGGCTCTGCTTGTAGCCTTATCCCTCTGTGCTGCGAGTCTTTCATTACGCACCCCTCCCATGAATGCTGTCATTGATGGCCGGTGGAGACACCCATGTTTAATGTGCTTATGGGAGATCATTGCCGGGGCTGCTGTTTTGTCTCGCAACCATGAGCGGTGATGGGCTCCAGCCGTGTTTTAAACACTTTAGGAGCTTGTGTTTAGTAAATATTCATCCTGTTTGCTAAGGACATACGACTACATATAATACACTTTTAAACATAGCCTATATTGTGTCCCGACCTTTAGCATACACAGAAGCTATAATATCTGTCTGTCTGGCTTATTTGACATTTTTAGACTGTCTTTGTTTAACAGTTAGGATATAATCATGTGTGAGCAGCCTGTGTACGTCATGTAGCACAGGTCAACAACAGCATCCTTAGTTAGAGTCATTGTATCGTACATGCAGTCCATAATCTGACTTTTGAGAGCCACACTAGGAAACGAGGACTCATAATGGAGATGGCTCCAACATGTGGGATGTGCGATTGAAAAGGATGGACGCTGGAGGTTTACAGTTCATGCAGTCAGTCCGTATTGTCAGACAGCACCTGTCTGCGCCCTGAGCACAAAACCCAAAAACCACAACACACCGCTCTGAGTAAAAGCTGAAAACCACCTCCACATTCATGTCAACAGCTCGGCCGCTGTGAAATAAAGTGAGTGCGAGCGTCTCCTTTTAACGTTTCTTGATGCTACGCGTCTACTCCTCCGCGCTTTTACGTTCACGTTTTGCAGGCGAAACCGGAGCAACATCTGGGTTTTATTCACATTCCTAACGCCGTTAAGCCGGCCTTATATTGCATCCCTTGGCTTCTCAGCTGACTCAAATGAGAAATATGTACTGAGCATTCACTTCTGTCTCCTCCCATTTAAGATTATGTCATTTTGATATGCGCACAGTGAAATATGGAGAATATCAGCACTCTCCTCTAACAATTTAAACATTTTTCAAGCCTTGTGGCCCCCAATCCATCTCTATTGGAGCATCAGATTATTGCATTACAGACATATGTCTTGACTCTACCCTCTGCTGAGAGGGGGAAATTGGATTCACGATGGACTAAACGCTGCAGGGAATTAAATGTTTAGCAGAAACTAGTTCACGTGTTACAATAACAAATAAAGTGTTTCATCAAATGCACTGTGATACCTTCATTATAAATACAGCTATACATTACACCTGTGTATGTCAAACAGTTTTACAGTATTTCACCTAAAGGTTTTCATAATAAAATGGAAAATGAATAAATAAGTAAATCAATAAAAAAAACAAATACCAAGAAGACTAAATGGCTGGATGGTTTATTTTCAGTACTCACTGCCTGTTTTTTACATTGTTAAACTTCTTAACTCTTGTATCTAATTCACCATTTCTAATCTGCCGGTTTTTACTGTGCACACTTCTTGCTTTGGGAAACGAGATCCTTCGGCTTTTCATCCAAACAGGTACTTCTGTTACCAAATGGCGTGGCAACCATTTATTATTTCAGCACTTAATAACAGACAACCCCAATGGGTCCCCAGTGAACAGCACGCCTGTGTGTGTGTGTGTGTGTGTGTGTGTGTGTGTGTGTGTGTGTGTGTGTGTGTGTGTGTGTGTGTGTGTGAGGAAGTGGCTGGGTGGGTGGGGATATGGAATGGGTAACCGACAACAGTAAAAGAGGGGGAAAATGAAAAGGGGTTAATTTGGTTTGGCTCAGGTGAGGTAATTATTCCTTTCCCCCACTTCACTGCACACCCATAATGATTATTAACAAGCTTAAAGTACTTGAGGAGCACTGGGAGCTGGTGGCTAACAACGTGGGCCCGGGAAAGGAGGGAGGGAGGGAGGGAGGGATGGATGGCGGGACGGAGGGAGAGAATAGGGAGGATGGGAAATCATTATGCTAATGAAGCTGGCCTTAATCACGCGGTGCCCATGATAATCTGCTGGGAGGAACCCAGGTTACTTGGGTCAGTGGTTTGTTCCACAGCAGGCACTCTCGCTCATTGCTGTGTGTTTTCTGGCGTCCCGGTTTCTCCCTCGTCTTCGCGCCTCACGCTGCAGCTTCCTCACCCATTCTCTGCTCCGTCTGTCTGTATGTGCGATTGGACTGGAGGTCACCGGGTGCCCACCAGGCATGGATCCGCGCTGCGCATGGATTTTAGGCCGCGGACAACAACAATTGGGCCCTTGAGTTTCAGGGTCGCCGCATCTCAGTTTATTATTGGCCATGAAACTGTTTTACTACAATGAAGGTATTACAGAAAAAAACAATACATGACACAAATGACGTATGAAAGCAGAAAAGTGACCAAAGGTTTAATGTTGACACTGGTTTGTCTGTTTCTGCTCACAAAAAAAATGGATCCGACTTAACCTTTGTTATTTAAGACTTTGTTTGTGAAAATAATGATAATAATCCCAAATGTTGTAGGAGCACAAAAACCATAAGCTTAGCAACACAGGTTTTCAAATCTCTGAACGGAATCCCACATTTCCAGACGGCACAGACAGATCCTACGGTTCACCTAATCTGCCTCCATGTGCTTCCCCTCTCCTCCTCTTCCTCTCTGCGTCTCACTCTCTTTCTCTCGCTGGGCTGGTATTTCTTGGACATCTGTTCTTGGCAAGCACAGCAGCAGCACTAGTACTGCACCCTCTCCCTGGAGAACAAGGAGGGATCGGCAAGGAGGCTGGAGGGGGGGGGGGGGGGGGGGGGGGGGGGGGGGGGGGGGAGAACAGAAAACAAGAGAGTGAAACGGAAAGAGGAAGAGGAAAAGGAGCTCCCACACACACACACGCACACACGCACACACACTGTTCCACAGTAAAACAGTGAAAGGCAGCAATATGGAAATGGTGAGGCAGGTTTGGAGTCTGTTAGCGGTAATTGTGAGAAGAGGGACCACCACCAGGGACGAGCCCTCCGGGTCACACAACAGCACTGTGCAGGCTGTCAGGGCTCGGCGCAGGAGCTGTCGGGCCGGGGAACATTGAGATTAGCGCATTTTTCCAGAGAAAATCCTTCTGCCGTAAAAGCGGAGAGGAAGCGCGTCTGTGTTGCGCGTTGCACTCTTGGAGCAGCTGTACGGCTGGTGAGCGTATGCAAATGCACTCCCGAGAACTGAACAACTGTCTCGCTGTAATCACGACGCTGACTAATCTCGCCCATTTTTTTTTTTTTTTTTTTGGTTTTACGAAACCATTTCCTTCACACCTACACCACTTCCGAGCTCCCAGTCTGAAGCTGGGCGAAACGCGGAGAGTCAAGAATGTGGAGCCGGGGAAAGTTCAAAGTAACCGTTTTAAGCAATTACAGATGGCAGTTTAGAGGGAGCGGGAGGCCAAAAGACGGACGGAGAGGCTGTCGAATTGTCTGGACATGTAATTGACAGGGAGATCAGCGAAGGGAGTGAGACAGAGTGAGTGGTATCTTGACAGGCTTCAGGTTAAAATGATTAATTACCTCCAAGGCTTCTGTGGCCTGGCAACTTCCTCTGGTTGCTGCTGCGTTGTGTGCTGCAGGGGCCGGGGGCCCGGGGCCTAAGGTGATGCTGTCACAGTTGCTTCTTTTTTCTTTTGACCGTAGCACAAAATCTGCCTTCATTTCGTCTCTCTTTCTCTATCCTCCGCTGTTGTACAACCGTCAGAGTGACTCTAAAAAATCATATCATTTCTTACAGTGTGAATGACTAATGAAAATATTGATACAAACTGTATTAAAACCAACGAAAGTCACCCAGACGTTAGAAAATTGACCTTTGAAAAGAGACAGTCCTTTAGTGGTACATTATAAAGCAGGTCAATTATAACAACAGCCAAAGATGATCAACTCATCAACTCGTCGTCGTCGTCAAATGAGTCAGTTTAACTACTGACCATTAAACAACATCATTATCACTATTTCATCTCTCACAGTCTGCCAGGACAAGACTAACCCACAGGAAACACTACTCTGGTTCCATCACGAGAACCTTTTCATTGATGTGTTTAACACTGGCATCGACATCCTGCAATAAACATCATACTCTACGCGTTATTCATGATTAAGGTAGGACACGTTGCTACTCTTCACGTTCATCCTTTCCATTGGAGCTATTTTTAAAAGCTACTGTAGCTAACTACAGTAGCTTGAGACAGAAGAATAACGTAAGGAAAGTGAAGTTTTTACAGGCACCAACAACAGAATGATCAAATAAGAAAAGACAGAAGTGAAAGCATTTTCAAACGCCGTGTCTTTCCTCCTTATATTTAACCATATATTCCATCCCTCTCTCTCTCTCTCTCTCTCTATCGTTCTATATCACCCCTCTTTTATCACTCTCTACCCTCTTCCTTTCCAAGCCCTGCTCCCTACTTTCTTTTTCATGTTCCTTCAAACCTCCTGTTTATTTTTTGCAGAAGAAATTTAGGTTTGTAATTTATTATTTGCAAGAGAAACTGTTATCAGAGTCAGTTTGCTATCGTGGACCACTTCATTAATCACCTAGGCCTCGCTCTTCATTTGTTCCCAGATAGGCTGTGGCTCGCTGGGTTCCAGGTACTGATATAAATATGGAGGTAGGAACACTCCCTTCCTCTGTTTATCACCAAATAGAAAAATACAGAAAGTTTAGCGATATATAAAGAAGAAAAAGTTCCTCGTTATGTTTCCAACCTAATACATCCCAGACACAATAGAATTTCTATTGAGGTGACAACAAAATCAAATTTGTGTTATAGAGATTGTTTGAATTCCGCCAAAATCTGTACTATGAGGCCACAGCGTGTGACCCCAGCATATGGAACCGATCAGGACCCTGAGGGGTGTTCTACAAAGACCTAGAACAAACAGAGCAGAAATGCCTTTTCATGTTAACCCCTCTGAGAGGTGGGCTGTCCAAACCAAAACAGATAAGAAGGTGACTAAGAAGCCATAACCTTTCACTTTAGACAAAAATGTGTGACAAAACCTAAACATATCAAGAATTTATTAAAATACGTTACTTGCGCCCAAAAATACTCCTATTTGGCATAATGTTCAGGGTTACAAGTAATGAGCAGAACTTTTCCGTCAGGCCTCAAGCTATCCCATCTAATTCTACCGTTGTGTGTATCCAATGACCCACAAGGGATTATGGGAGAGTGAGTGAAAGGTGGCCTTGAACTGTAAGGGAATAATCCACTTTGAGCCCAAACCAAATTCACCATTCCAACAAGTAGCGGTGCCGTTGGGCTGCTAGTTAGGGAAGGCCAACTAGTATCGGGAGCTTCTCTCAACTCGGTTCGGCTTCTGCTTCCTCCCCCGTGTCTCATCATTGCTCTTTCTCTACCACTTACCTTTCTATGGGTTTGTATGGTGTGAGGTGAATGGGTAAAAAGTATCTTAGAAACAATGGGTGAACTGTAATAATAGGGCTCCAGCTTGTTGAGGGTTCCATCGCCCTTAAATGTGAGTAGAACTAAGCATGACAGTAAATACATAATTAACTCAATAAATAATAATGTGGGTAACTGTAAATTGTGGTATTTTAACACATCTGCTACCAGCTGTGACGGCGCTGGGGAGCAAGGCCTATTAGAATTCAAGGGACCATTGAAATGACAGGTTATTGTGCTAGTAGAATTCGAGTATAACTTGAATTCCCCCGACTGATCCAATCTGTCTGCTTCATTGTGCACTTGTTAAAAGGAAGGTTGGTAGGTAGGCAGAAAGTGGGAGGGCGTGGGGCCGGCGTGTCGACGGGTGGGGGTGGGGTCGCACTGCCATTCCCAGGGAATTCAGCAGCTGCGATTATGTGGCGAAAAAAATATATATCTGTTGCTTTCAGTTTGCTGAGGTAATGAGAATCTAATGAGGCTTGACTCTTTTTTTTTCCTCCCTCAGCGTTGAAGCCGTTGGACCCTCCCGCTGCGCGGGTTCCCTGAGGTGAAACGTGCAGGATCCGAGCGGTGGTTGGGTGTTTTCTGCACGCAGCGTGTTGATGGATGGCGGCGGGGGTAAACAGGTGGGGGGTTGAGAGACGGACAAGAGGGAACGGGGTGAAGGAAAGTCAGGAGGGAAGGGAAGGAGAGGTGCCCAGGGTGAAAGGGGGCAGGAGCCAAGTCGGCTGCAGTGTGGATAACCCATTTTCATAGGGTTGGTTGGCAGGTGGAGCTTGTGTGTTGTGTGCATATATTTTGGGCTGCGGACAGCAATGAGGAAAAGAGCAGGTGAAAATGGCCCAAAGAGCAGAACCAAACCGTTATATTTCCATAGTCACAGTGATTCTGGTGGGTACTGTACAGTGTGTACGGTGATTCAGGGTGAATATGGGTTCGACATGGGTTCGATGCCCAATTCCCGCGTGGCTACTTCGACAGGCTGCCACAGTCGAGGTTAATGGGTGACCGTAAACTGCCCGTGGGTGTGAGAGTGAATATGTTTTGTTAGTTATGTATAATTCATCTCGATGAATGATTGTCAGTTTGATGTGAAACCAAATAGCTTACATTGAACACTGGAAGTTCGAACGAGCCGCACATATTGCATTGCAATACTGAAAGTTTCAGACATTTCTAAACATTTAGAAGTTTTCTTAATGTGAGGACTTCCCTTTTTTACCTAATGAGGATGCAGAGCTGTTTGTTGCTGTGGTTGGTGAGCATCACAGACGCGGTTGTTCCGACACCGCGCCGCCGCTAACCGGCAAATCACACACAGTGACAGTAATGAGTTAGGTCGAACTGCAGACTCCAGCCAGTCACCAAAGCATCAATAAAGTGCATCATTTGACACACATGTCCTACTTGAAACATATCTTTAGTCTCCTTTTGTTGTTTATTACAATAGAAAAGACCTTTGACGCCCACTCCTACAAGCCCACATCATGTGTAATGGACCTCTGACAGCAACAGTGAAGCCTCAGTCCCATTCAGGTGCAGCCAAATCTAATGGTGACCGTGAATAAAACAGGTGTAGCTCAGTATTAAAAAGAAAAAACAAGGGGCCGAGTGTTTCATTAGCAGCTACACAAACTAAACTGGGAGAAACTGTTAGATTAAAGTTTAACTTGAAGAAGACGCTTGGTGTCAATGATAATTATGCTTCAGCTAAAGTACATGAATGTTTTGCACACTTTTACTCCCCACCCTGCTCCCCGTGTCGCACTCCGACTTCATCGGGAAAATTAACCTGACTCAAAGGCCCGACGCTGACGACTGCTGTCGTTCACCTTGCGTTTCCCGGCCAGACTCCCGTTTCAAGCCTTTCTTCCTCCCCACACGAACCACCTGCTCCCGCTTTAGTTTGACTTTTAAAGTCAGAGGTAACTTGTGCTCTCAGGCTGGCTTAATGAGCCCTGGTGGTCCACCGGTGACAGGACTGTTAATGAGCGCCACATCTGAGAGCGAGGAGACACCGGGTGGTGGCTGTGGATGGAGGGAGCGATGGTGGCGGAGGGAGTCGGTGCCAGGTGAGCTTCAACGCAGCGTCAGATCTCAAGTGTAATTTGAGTAAAGGCTCCTTTTTTGTGTTCTACTAAATGTTTGAGTTATTGGGCTGGTGTGTGTGTGTGTGTTTGTGCGTGTGTGTGGAGGGGACCTTGGGCCCTTTCAAGAGCGTTTTGCTGGCGTCCTTGTTGAGAATTGATTGTCTTTGTTGTGGTAATCTGAAATTAATTTGCACTTGAACCCATCTTTCTTCTGGGCTCAATTTTAAAGCGCTGTCATAATTACGTGCCCCCCACATGAAAACCAAGAACTAAGACACTGATATGATGAGCCGGAATATTTTAATTCCCCAGGTACTTAAAAGCCCCCTTTCTCTGTCTTTTTTCCTCCGCCACCCCCCCTCTGTCTTCACTCGCGACTTATCTTACAAGGTAATAAAACAAAACGTTCCCATGCGTGGGGCTTAAGCAAAAGGTATTTGCCTGAGGGGGAACAGTAATAAGCGCTGTATTGCTACACATTTACTCATGTACTTTCTCAGTAGGTCATCTCGTGCTCCCGAATGATGTTAAACTTTGCCTAATGCAAGCTGATGCCGAGCTGAGTGCTGTCAGTGAGAGGCCGCTGTGTGACGATGAGCAGAGGCGGCACCGCCTCATGGCTTCGGCGTCTACAGCGTATCTCATCTGTCTTACGTTGATGCGTTAAGTTATTGAACTTCGCCTGATCTCGCGGCAGAAGCAACACCCACACGCGTAACGCGGTTGTTAACAAGATTTGTTTTTGCATTAGTCGGTTCTGACGGGGGGTATTTGTAATATAAAACTATTTGAGACTACCTGCTAACATCTGCTATTGATCTCACCGTGTGCCTCCCCCTTTGTTCCCAGCATGAGCTGCTAATAACCTTATCAGCCATCTCCTTTACTTTTAGCTCAGGCCGCTGTTTGTTTTGAAGGATTTTTCTTAGAGGGAGGGGGTGTTATCTGACTAAATGCTGCAGGAACCATCTTCAGTGATTTCCTGCAGTGTTGCCTTGTGCTAAATGGGCCTCAGAGGTCACCGGCCCTGGGCACAAATTCTTTCGGTGCGACACCTTTGAACATAAACGGCTGAAAATAATTAGTAAGAACAAACATTTTCATACAGCACTTTCTACTACTGCAGTATTATACTATCTACTGCAGCTTGTCCATTCAGTTACTTTACTTTCCAGCTGTTTCACGCTAATGTTACTGTAGAGCCATGTGTTCATTTGACGCACATTGGCATTAGTGAACATGTTTGAACTTTTAAATATATACTTGAATTCTAATGATACTGTAACCTGTCACTCGTCCTTACACTGTAAAGAATCTAACAGAGCAACCGGCAAAATATGGAAAACTCAATTAAGTGTGTCTTTTCATAGACTGAAGGCTAAGCGTGCGTGTGTGTGTGTGTGTGTGTGTGTGTGTGTGTGTGTGTGTGTGTGTGTGTGTGTGTGTGTGTGTGTGGAGCACATCCCCTACAGCGAGAGCTGCTGTCTGCTGACAGACATGGCCTGCTGCTAAAGCCATTGCAATAATCATAAAGATTAGGTTAACAGTGGGAAGACAAGTGTTCACAGTGAGCTGTTATTTTTGCAGTGGTGCCCACAAAAATAACAACGTGCAACTGTAGGACTACATGCTGCTTTCAACACAAGGCCGGAGCACACGTGGGGGAGAGTGGGAGCAATCGGCCGTTCCCAGTCTACGTATATGAACATGAATGCACAGGAGCGCAGGGGTGATTGCAGGATGCTGTACTTGAGCTGGGACAGAGCCTTGGAGGCAGCAGCGCCATCAGTCGCGTACATCGCACTCATCCACTGTTCACTGCAGAACTAACGCTCCACACAGTCCAAGGACACCAGTACACTGCTGTGGCAAACTGCTCTCAAAGCACAGAGAAACTTGTCATGCAAATGTGTGTGACAGATCTCTTCATAGAGAGAAGAACAAAGCAACAAACAAAACAATGCTTACCAGAAACAAAACTTGTGAAGATGACATTCTGTCACTAATTGAATCTGATGGCGGGACAGAAATAGAAAAAGACTCTTCATTTGTTATACAAAAACAAATTTTATTATACATTATTCACTTTATGCACATTTTGTTATTGCAATTCACACTTTGCTACTCTCTGAGTAATCATTCTGAATATGCAAGAGCTTTTAATAATTTAGCGCTTCAGTGTTTATTTTCAACGCGCCGTGGTTGAAATGAATTTGTTTGAATTTTGTCTCAGTTTTGTTTATTTCCTCTTTTGATATCGCATGTTTTCTTCCCCCTCTAGAAAGTGTGTCATGTGAAGAAACAGTTTTCCTCTCCTCAAATAGATCGTCATTCCTCTCCAGTTAGAATCACAACACACTGGGCTCACAAATGTTGAGCGTCTCTCTTCATTTCACACAAATGCGTTTTCCTGCCTTCAAAGCTTCGCTGCGAGACGTCTGCCGGATCCCTTTGAATGCGGCTACATGGTGTTGCCTCATCTGAAGACTCGCTAATGTCTTTTCAATCACTCTGCATTTTTCTGGAAACTTTATCTCCTGATCCCGGCCTGTTTTGCGCTTCAGGTCCGGCATGTGGCCGGTTATGTGTCTGACATGAACCTCGGCGAGTCACCCAACGACAGGAGCCGTATTATTTTCCACTTTACTCTGCCTGCTTCCAGTGATAACATCTAGCGCTCACAGTGTTTGACTTGTACGTTACTGACACCAACCTCAAAAGACGCATTTCCACGTTTCGCACCCGCACACATACAGTCTCCACCTTCCATCGCTCTTTTCAAATGAAAAAGCAGACACGCTTGATAGCATCTACCAACCACAGCTGGGCTTCGCTCGTCTTAGTCAAAGGCCACATTAGCTTCCTGAAAAGCCTGAAACAGAGAACAGGAGGCACCGTTATTCTGATACTTGGACCGTGTGTGTGTGTGTGTGTGTGTGTGTGTGTGTGTGTGTGTGTGTGTGTTTTGGTAAATGTGCATGGATCCACTGTTTGACTAAGAGGTTATTGTATGTGAATGATTTTTTTAAAAAAAGGAAAAAAAAGCAATATTTGCTGTTAACCCATCAAAAAATTTGAAAATATTAACAGGATCCCCACACGTCGGTGTTAGCGAGTTGATAAGTATGAGGACAGATGTGCTGCTCTGTTACACCTGCCATGACATTGAAGGCCGCGGCACTACAGCAGAGAGAAAAGCTCTGGATGGTAGATGGGAGAGTTACTATGGATTTACTGTCAGGGGCCGTGCACTTCTCCTGGCTCTGACTGACTGATAGCTGCAGCCGGGGAGCAGGGCGGCTGGAGTTAAGCGCTGCTCAGTGTCTCACCGGGTGAGAGCTCACTCTGTCTCAAGTGCATCTCTCTCCTCCTCGCCTCCTTTACATCTGCATGCTCACGGACGGATGGACACGAGTGTGACAGGTCACCGTGCAAGTGCACACGAGATGTTACGCAACAGCTCATGCATGCACACATACAGACACAGCAACTGAATAAATCTGTGGCGGGCAAATCGGAGCCTATAACTGCTGTGATAAAAACCTAAAAGGCATCAAATCTACTAAATTACCTTTAAAAGATGTGTTACGTGAGTTCAGATGGGGACATCTCACTAAACAAAGTAAGGGGAGCTTTTTTTGGCTTCGTGCTCCCATTCGCCCAATTAGACCGGCGACGCCGTGCTCTCCCCAGGTGCTAACTCGCTAAATGGGAAATTACACCATAAAGATAAGGGAGCGTCGGTGAATGTTTAGGGTCTCGGAGTAGCGCTTTCAGCGCCACTGCTCAGCACAGCCTGAGTGGAATTAATGAACCCTCTGTGGCGGGTTCCTGATGCATTTTTAAACAGCTCCCTTTCATTCCTGCAATGACATTTTGATTGCATTTGTTTCAGCAATAACTGTAAGAGCGTGAGCGAGAGAGACAGAGAGGAGGAGAACGAGCGAGCACATCTCCTAAAAATAAATACATCACTGTTCCACCAAAGTAACTCTGACATGGGTTGTACAGACAGATATCACATTTAATATGAGGACAGAAATAATGGGTTTCGCAGCAAACAGTAATTTAATAGTAACTGATTCTGAATCTTAAGAGCTTCTGCACATCGTTGTCTCCTCCTAACAGTGAATGAGCAAATTCACTATTTTACACAAAGTCAGATGCAAGTTTATCCATCCATCCATTTTCTTCCCATGCGGGGTCGTGGGACATATTGGAGGCTCTCCCAGCAAGTTTATGTTATTGAGTGTTCATGTGTGTTTGTAGTCTGTCATTTTACAGTGTATAATTCATTCGGCATATATTTTTAGACTTGCAGGGATCAACATGGAGCACATCTGGATTGCAGGACAAGTGGACTGATTATTCAGAATGATCTTGCACCAGTGTAAAGGGGGTTACCCGATCATATAATAAAACCAGAGATGCTGGGAGATAGAAAGGGAAAATGGAAAAGGCAGCGCGGGATAATAAGCACCACAATATGTACAGTAGTTGCACATTGTTTTTAAATTCTTTTAATTGCATCTTCCTGGCTCTCATCAGGGGTGTTGACCCTAGAAGTGGGCCACGGGGTCATTCTCTGGCAGCAGCCTTTGAAGCTGAGGCACCTACCTCCTTCTCCCTCTCCCATCCACTTTGTGTGGCCCTGAATTGCAAATTGTTAAAATACGCATAATGAGCACAGTGGCAAAATGTTGAGGCTCTTTGTCTTCCCCTCACTCAGCCTTTAGCACAACTAAATGAGTTAAGATTGCTCCATTGAATTACAAACGATTATTTTACTTACTCCGACCCAGCGCATGCATAATCAAAGAGAGAGAGAGGGAGACGGAGCAGAAGCTCCGGCGGTTGTGGCTGTGCAGATTGAGGCATGTTCGTCTAGATACAAATGATGATTTAATGATGCTACCTGAGGTTAGAGTCGACTGTCAGAGAATGTGTGTAATTATAAGCAGGAACAAAGTTTTCATAGTGAAAGGTGATCGCTTTGATAGCGCTTAGATTCTGTGCATACATATTGCCTTTATGAAAACACGTCCATCCATCACGACTGGTTATCTAAGGTTCAGCACAGAGCACATGCCAACAAAACAATGGCACGTTTTTGTTCAGGACTGAACCCGGAAGCAACTGTGTTTCAGCTGCTGATGTCAACTTGCTTTAGTATTGTTCTGTTCATTTGCTTTGGCTCCGATTACAATTAACACAATTAAAATTTAAGTAATTAAACTCATTACTTGCATCACATTTCAGCAAAATCATTAAAGTCTGCACAACTTATAAACTATTATCATTTGAGTATCGTGTAACAACATAACAATGATTCAGTAAAATGAATCCCATCATCACAGGCCTAAGGATCAGCTGTGTCTGCCCTGCACTGTACATAAGGCCTCATTAACAAAGTCTCATGTGATGGACATCAGATTTTGATAGAAACATGGTTTGTATAAATGTATTGGTCTTTCTTCTCTCCTTATTATAAGATTATCCGTGACTCTGCTGTAGCTGTACTATTTTACCACTAGAAGCTGCACTAGCTGAAGAGCTTATGGAGAACAGAAACATGGGGCTTACTGCCTTGTGCAAACATGCAGCGAGGTCTCGATGCACCATGGAAGTGTTGTGACAATTGCACTTAGAGACAGTTTCAAAAAAAGAGAGCCAAAAGTGTAAAACATGTCCAGCCTGCCAGGACTTGTACCCTGCAACGCAGCTTACCCACTTCCACGGTTCTCTGATTTCCCTCTCCTGTCTCCTGATATTACCTTATGCTATTCTGTATGTGCACATGCATCCTGCTCGTGGGAAGGAAAACACAATAACTTATTGGCTGGTGGGTAAACTGCAGACCATTGAGTTGTTAGTTGTCTCCACCTAAATACAAGCAGTTGCTTGCAGCATCTGCGATTGCTGTAATTTAAGGTGTTGTGCAATGTTAATTAGGGAAATCACTGAAGCCTTTGTTTAAAGTGCATGTTAAAAAAATAGAAACAGAACCGCACTAATGTCAATTGATTCTGGGTTGATTTATTGTGTGGTCTAACAAGCTGTGGGACTGAGTTTGCCTCTAATCCAAGTTGAGGTTTCTAACATTCATGGTGCCACAGGTGTGTAAAATTATTAAATGAGAGTATATTGTGATATATTCAAACACCACAAAACAAATATATAGGGAAAATACTGTATAGTCCAACACTTAAAGCCCGAGCCGGCGGACACAGGACACAGGAATGAGTTTCCAACCGGTCCCTGAAATACAGTAGGTCAACACAAGCTAATTACTAAGAAAAGCAAAAAAATAGATATAGGTTCCACCTAAAGCAAAGACACAAACTACCAGAGACACAACAAATACTGGTTGGCCAAACCAGAAAAAGGCACCACAGATGCACACTGACAGTCGATTCACTGACCTTTCCACACCTCTACAAAACAGAAATTCCATATAAAAAAATAAGAAACAATTGCTTACATTCTTCCACCCCCACAGTCCTCAAGTCGAGTGTTGCAGTCCAGGCCTAGTCAGTGCAGTGTTTTGTCTGCATGAGCCTCATTGGACCAGCAGAATGGTAATATTAAAATAAACGAGATGTTTGACCGTACAAAATAAAATCAAACCTAAAACTCAAGTCAAATGTGCTGTTTTACTTTAATCACTAGGCTTAATGTTGCGGCTGAAGCTGTGGCCATCACAATCCCTGGATGTGTTTCATTCTAGATCACTTTACGGGGCGTCTGGAGTCTCGGTGAAAAGTGAAAATCCAATAAGAGACGCCTCCGGTGCCGAACCACACATTTCAAATCGCCCCCAAACAAATCGCTCAGGTAATCGCTTATTTATGAAGCTTGCAGATTTATCAATAAGTGCTTGATGCCGCCACACAAGCCCGACGGGTCAAACCCCTGTCACTGCAAGCTCATTGTCTCCGACACTCTAAATCTAAAGTCTCTGTTATCGGCCTCTGACTCGACACTCCCTTTGACGCCGACGCAGCCGACACGACGGCTACGCGCCACTCTGAGCAGCGATTAACGGCAGCGGTGACATCACTGGCGGCTCAAAAGCTCCCTCCGAACTCAAAAAGAGCATTAGAATGCATTTCATGCTCGGCTCACTGAAAAGTGCCGAGCTGAAATTTACACCTTATTTGATGTCCGTCTCCCTGCTGTTAATTGGTAAAAGGATCCCTCGCCCTTTTGATCTCCTCCACAATCCCCTAAATGCCCAAGTCTGCTAAACTGTTCTGCAGGAGATATACCCTGCAGTTGCCCGGCGATGTAAAGTCTCCCTCACTCTCTCTGTCCCCTCTTGCTTTTTTTTTTTTCTTACTCCATCCTTTTCGGCTTTCTTGCCTTTGGTTTACGTCCAAGCTGGGGAGAAATAAGAGATGACAGTTGTTACAGATATGCTGGTTTAATTACTTGTCAGCTTATAGCTCATATCTCTGCTGCCCAACGCTGAAGCTTAACTTTTTCTAGTAGCTTAAAGCATGACCAGCCTCCAGTGCTTTAGTATTTAGCCATAAAACCCAGGAAATCTGAAAGATAAAGAAAAAAAAAAAAAAAAAAAAAAAACACGAACAGCTTTTCTAATTTTATGGGGGAAGAGTGGGCAGTTTTCTGTCACTGTTGGAATTGGCTTTCTCTCTCTGTTCCCCTCTGTGCAGCAGTGACAGAAGAAGAGGGGCAAAAAGAGGGAATCTTGTAGAGAATGAAATTACATCACATGAAGGGGTGCATTGGTGTGGGATAAGCAGAACATTTTTTATGGCTTGTGCGCCACTGTTGACACTTTTAAGTCTGTTTGCAAATTGATAGATGTGCTCGAGCCTCTTTTTTTTTTTTTTCTTTCCTCTGGAGGAGGTCCATCGCAGACTTTCAAATCCAGTTAAGGGTATTTGGAAAACACAGCTGCTTATTTTGCAAGCTCCACTACTTTGGTCGTAGTGGCGAATATCTCTAGGTGTATATGGAGCAGATTTGTGACTTTTAGCACCTCATGGGTTATTGAATTTGGGGATTTATACATGTTACAATAACCCAGAGAGGCTTTACAGTACAAACATGCACTTAGCGTATATTCATATTCATTGCACAGTTCATCTGCTAAAACTACTCTTGTGATAAATGATCACAACATTGTTTTGTTGACGTGTTGAAAACACCTGTGAATTAAGGAATAGCATCAAAACATAAAAAGTCGTTTATCAGCTTCATTATATTTTTCCATTATAACAAACTATTAGATCTCATAATGATGATTATCTTTTTCGCTCTCATTATTAACTTTAACTAATAACATCAGTCATTGATGCAGTAAGTTATTGTATAAGTTAAAATATTGAGATCTCAGAAGGCGCCGTCTTGTTCATCACACATTCGAATGCAATATTCCTTTTAGTGAAGTTCGAATTTAAAGAAACGTACAAGTGAGCGAACACACTCTTGTTAATAGACTGATAACTCAGTTGGACCCCGGTGTTGATCGTTTGTCTGTGGAACTGACACTTCATTCAGCTACACGTTAGGGTTGCCCAGCCAGCGGTTCGCACATTTGTGAGGAAATGGAAAACAATTTTGCAGATCCGCGTGGGGACAGGGACGGATGGCAGCAAGCGAAGAGAGCAGCGGAGTTTTGGACACACGCCTGCTCAGGGCCCATTGTTCAGGGTTCCCTCAGTGTTTATCCCTGCCTTTGTTTCCCACCATGATACATACTTTTCATTGAAGCAAAACAGATTATTTGTTACCATAGTTTCACCATTGCTCAGTTTTACAGCTACGCCTAATAGGTTTAGCGGTGGGGGGGATAATAGCCTCCTCCTGGACAAAAATCATAATAATATAGAAGATTACCTGTTCTTTTCATCAGTGATGATCACATTGTCAGTTTCTGGCAGCAGCTTTGTGTTTCTACACGGGCGAGTTCCACAGAGTCTGAACACTTTGTCTCGTCGGCGCTAATGCTGCGTTGCATATTTATTTGCGTCGGGCTGATGGAAAACGTTCAAGGCCCAGAGTCGCTTATGTGAATTATGCCATATTTTACAACGGCCTTTTTGTCACGCTGCATATTTTTGTTTCGTACACACGACCTCAACACCGGCGTCAAATATTTGTCACGCGGCTGTGACGCACATTCATAGCTGGGAAAACAACTACAACGTGCTGTAGGGAAATACTGCAATCAGCATATTTTATAAAACAAATAAATAAGTAAATTGCTCGTTGGATAATATTTCCTGAGCAGAATCCATTGGGCACGATTGTCTGCGCTGTCCTACAAACTCCTCCCGTCACACTGTATATATTACACTGTCACATGAAAGTGTATTGTCACATTACCCCCATGCCTCATACTACTGTACCTCCGCTGCTACTCCGCTGTTAGCCTACAAATCGTGCTGATGATCATCCTGCATCGCTGAGCAGTAAGGTTTTATACATAGTAGTAATGGCATTATTTTATGGCCATCATTTCAATGGGTTTTAGAATGGATCATAAAGCAAAACAGTTTGCAGTTCTCCTGCAGACCCTCCGCCCCAATAATGAAAAGCCAGGATCAGCTGACTGCTAACTCTATTTACAAGCTCACATAATTCCATTGTGGCAGCGCTATCAGAGTAAATACGCTTAGCCCAGTGATGCATACCCCCGTCGCATATGAGCGCGAGATGAGATAGAGGTCACGTGACCGGAGAAACACCTTTTAAAACACTTAATGTGCCTTCGCTGATGTCCGAAGCATGTAGGGTATTACGACAGTTGTGCGAAAGCTAATTAATGGATCATTTGAATGATATCCAAGACGCCTCGCTCGCTCGCTCGCCCGCACAGTTGGTGGCTTTGACCTTCGCAAGCCTAATCATTTCTCACCCGGAGCTTCTTTTTTGCCAAGGGAGACCGTCATCAGCGTGATGTCTGTTTATTTTGTGTGATCGGACTTAAATTGAATTTTTTCCTTGAAGGGCAATATTACGAGGGTTAGTCATCTGTGAAAATTGGTAAACTATAAATCTCAAATTACAGCTGAGTGTTAAGGCGTTATCATTCTTTGCATGGTTCATGAACGAATGGAGACGTCTAAAGGAAAAAGACATAATAAGAAGTTATTTACTGCTTTACGATCCTCAGATACTGAGAACTGGATTGAACAGAGTTATCACTACCATCACTGAGCACCTATTCCACGCCTATGTAGGTGAAACATAGATACAAAAAAGCTAAATGGGAACAGAAGCAGACGTTTGAGGCATTTTCCTTCCCTTTGCAGTGAGTGAGTGCGGGGAGCAGCAAGGGGACTATCTTTTAATATCGCTTCAAGCAAAGATATCTCATTTAGACATGGTTCAAACAGTTATTAACAGTATTGATTTATGTTTGAGTGATTGGAAGCCAGAGGAGGGAGATGAAGTCAACCGTCATGACCTCTCGCCCGGGGCCGGAAACTGCCTGACACAGATCACGGCTGTCTCGCATGTGAAAGCGCTCCTGCCCGTGACATCTCAGATGACTGGATAGCAGCTACAGTGCGATAAGACGCCGCGTATGATATTGGAGTGGTGTTCACACCGCTTTCTCTCAAAACACATTGCTCTTTGGTGAAATATGACTGCTGTCACTGGCTGCACGGAGGCATTTTGAGACAAAGGAGGACACATTCGGGGTGCACTTGCTTCTGGTTGTGTCTTCTCATAATTTCTGATGCAAAGATTACAAGCTGAATATTTGCCACCTAACATTTATTTGTGTGAAGAAATGAAGAAGTGAAGGATGCAACGGCAACAGCACACTTTTTTTGTCTCTTTTTTTATGCCCAAATAGCAAAAAGGCAATTCAATCACATTTTGGCATTTCCCCCATCTCTCCTTCTTGCTTCATATCCTATTAACTCAACCAGAGGAGCTTAGCATATCAAATCTGTTGTTAATTATTTCTTATACACTCTTCAGAACCTCCCCTGGATTTGCAGTCCTGCCCACCCAAAATATGTGCGCAGCTGCCTGAAGACGGCACAGCAGCAAGATGGTCTGTGTTTCAAAGGCGGAACTGAGCTCGCGGAGATCATAAAACATTAGTGCGGCATGTCATTAGGTTATTACAGGCTTATCCAGTAATTATATTAAGTACATTACCATGCAAGCGTTTAAGCAAGGACCAGTTTCCAGAAATAGGATTTCACAGCCCTCTCATAGTTTGCCCTCAGCAACCAGCCGCAGGACACAATGTCAATTAAGTGGCAGCTGAACTGGATGAAGTTTGAGACCAAAGAAGAGGAAAAAAGATTTGCTTTCTTAGGACTTGACTTGTGAAAATTACATAGACCTCAGTGTGTACTATACAGTACACATATATCTGATATATCCACATTCTCTGCATTTAGAAGAAACCACCTGTAGCTCCAGAGGTCCTCGCAGTCCAGGAGTCGAGCTTTTGATCTGAGGAGACTTGTGCTTTGAGAGGAGAATAAAACACATTGTTAAGTGAACACAAGTTCTCGTTCGGCCTCGCCTTTCGTCAGAGCACGCACGCGTTTGAAGTCCTGTTTGTTCGGAAACGCTCCCGTCTCGTCAAGTCCAGGGAATTCCCCGCCGTAGCAGGGCCTAGATTAGCGCTAGTAATCCAGCTAACCCCTGGAATTCAAAGAAGAGGCTGAAAACTAATATTTGAGCTCATGTCTCACAAGTGAGCCCATTGTCAGCTCGTGACTCATAAAACGTGTGCTGTCATCTGGGATCTGCTTATGATAGATTGGGGCGATTTAAGCTGATCTGCTGATCCATTACAAACATGGCGGACGCGGCCTCAAAGAGTCCTGAACGTGACCCGGCGCTGACACTCGGTGCAGACTTCAACAGCGCGGTTGTTCGTATGTGAAACAACACATACGAGGACTCAGACCACACAGCTCCTCGGCGCTCGGGTGGAGGAGGAGGAGGAGGGCGGAGAGGCAGCTCGCCCAACCAACCAGCAAAAGATGATTCCAGATGATTTCTCAGCACGCCGCTGTCAGAGGAGGCCTTGATGAATGAACGGGCTCCGGTGGACCTCACTGTTTATTTAGACCTTTTGTTTCTGACAGTTTTTCTTACCGGGGAAAGAAAAGCAGCGCTTGAAGTGCGCCCGTATTAAAACATAACCTTACCAGACAACGATCAGCCACCCGGGGCGTCCGCCCTCCCTCCTCCTAATCCACAGAAAAGCCTGATTGTTCTCCACGGTGGAACTCGGGACGGAGACCTGTTCAGGAGCAGCAGCGAGGGGCAGCCGACTGTGGAAGGCTTTCCAGTACATTAGGAGTATATGAAAGAGCGAGTGACCAGGCTTAGATTGATATGGCCGTGTCTGCACAGGACAACATATGGGAAAGCAGTAATCCTCTCTCGGCTGCTACTGTGGCTATTTTCCTTGGGGATCTGAGCGAAGGGGAGACAAACACGGACGGCCTTGCGGTCCTGGAAAATGCTGCAGACAGCTGCTGGTAGTTTGTGAATGCGTGTCCTGATAAATAATTGTTTCCTCTCTGTCACAGGCTCTTTTTCGCGTCCTCGCGAGCTGAAAGACGCTTTGAAACGCTCCCGCTTCCGCTTTGTATATAACACACATGTAAAACAGCTCCGACGCCCCGGCGCTTCCTGCGTCGCCAGCGCTTGCCGCCGTTTTCGCGTTCGGCGCGCGCCATCTCGGGTCCTCCTTGTCACGGCTCTTTCCGAGCACATGTCGAACCTTGAACGTCTCATTGTCTGCCGCAGATCATGACAAATCAACATTTTGGAGAAGTGGCGGGATCATAAACAAAGTCGACGTCACGTCTATTCAAGATCAGCACCGTGCTAAAGCCGACTTAGGCGAGATACACATACTGTTCTTTAAGATTTTCGAGTTTGCGCTTTGTTTTCTCTCCAGAATCTCAAATATGATGCAGATGCAGTAGATGGAAGGAGAAGCAATTCTTTCTGCGAAAGCGAAAAAACACACACATCTGAATGTGATGTGATGCAACACCATGTGTTTTGAATGCTTCTGAAATGCCTTTCATTGAAAAGGGTTTTGTTGACAAGCTCAATTCCCTCGCAGAATAAATGACGGGGAATAGAATTTGGCCAAAAGACAGATCAAGTAACTAGGAATATGCATAATTCAAACAGCCAGAACTGACTCCAAATCTCTTTTCATGAGGGAGAACGTGCACATTTTTCCTCCCATTTAATAATTCCAAATCCAATTCACGCCCGAAGAATGGAGGTGAGCATAATTGCATATTTTGTCAAATGTGGTCAAATTAAACTGGAAGCGGGATGAATTTTTGTGTGTTTGTATGCGAGTTTTTCAGAAGTGGTGTCCTGGTTTTTAAATCCCTAAGTCTCAAGTGGGCACATCACAAAACCAACACAGTTTGGCAGCAAGCTGGCAGTCTTTGCTCGTATGAGGCCCAGAATTTAATGAGCATGAATAATGAATACTACTCAACATGCTGGTGACTGAGTAGGCTGCCAGTTATTAGGTCAATGAAGGCCTTGTTTAGCAGGGAACACTCACTGTCTCGCTGAATGATGGACTCCCACCATCCGCCGATCGCACACTCTGGAAATAACTTTTCAAATGTGGCAAATCAGCAAGTGGCGACAGACAGAGGGTTTCGACTGGAGCCTGTCCGCGGTGTCTGTTAAGGCATTCTGGCCCTAATGGTATGTGCTGTAGATTGATGCAGCTCGGCTTCCCGCAGCACAGGGTGAATCAGGGAGAATAAAAGGTGGGACACTTTTACGATTTATTATTAGCAGTATTTGTCTCGTTTTGCTCGTCTTAATTAACACCTGGATTTCCAATAATGGTGTTTAAAGACGGAAATCCTTGGTCTCTATCTGTCACTATTACAAAATGTGTATTGACTTGTGAAGGGCACGTTACCTAAAACTATGAGGTAAATATTGGATTCCAGTGAAGGAAGGTTCTCTCCTTTTGCCTCGCAGCTACAGCTCCCATGCATTAGACGCTGCGGATTTAAGGGATAAAACGAGCGGTGGAGAGACACGGAGCATCCAGCAGCAGCAGCAGCAGCAGCAGATCAAACGCCGCGCGTCTGTCAATCAAAACAGCTGCATTTCAACAGCCGCCGCATCGAACAACGTGATGATGAATTATTGACAAGCTCGGTCTTTGTTGCTTTCCCACACCTTCTCTCTCTCTCTCTCTCTGTCTCGCCTCTTCTCCTTCCCCTCAGTCCGTGTCTTTCCCAAAAAATTTGATACAGGCTCCAACATGAAAGCCGCCGACCTGTGTTTGACTCTGTCACAAGTGATCCCCCCCCCCCCCCGCACCAGCCTCCGCCCACCCCTTTAACGGGATATCCTCCCTCGCCCCCTCTCTCTTCCTGCCTGTCCCTCCCTATCTACCCACCCTCTGTTGCCATGGCGCCTGCTAGGTCGCCACAGGGACCCTCATATCTCCACTCATGCGACTGCTCAACCTCAGTGTCGATTCTATCCAACCCGGCTGCGTGTCAGAGAAAGGCGGGAGTGAGACCCCTCGCTGTTTAACACTCCAGAAGTTAACCGGGGTCTCTCTCCCTCCTCAGCTTCTCTCGTTCTCTCTCTCTCTCATCCGCTAGACAGACACCTGAATTGCAACTGCGCTAATAAATGAAAAAAATAACTTTTCAGTTAGAGTAATGCAAATGTTTTTTTCCTGTCAGCAGCCTCCTTTTTAATAATACTTCTTTAAGGTTTCTCCTTTGATGCAACATTTTTAATTAGTGAGACACATTCACTCCTTACATTGACTTACAGTAATAAAACGCATATAGATGTTACATTTTTGTTTTCATGTCTAAAACATAAGTTTGAGTGTCAAATATTGTCTAATAAAATCCCATTCAAAGCAAAAGTTATAGTTGTCAAGTGCAAATTCTGGTGAACTCCATCAGTGGAATGTGACTGAAGCTGAAGTGTAACACTGCACTTCATCTGCATAAATACTGTAATGTTGTGTTTGTTCTATAGATTTCACTACTCATTACTTATTAAAAGACTAATGCTTTCTTTTACCCTTAGCCAATGTGTCATTTTCCAGCAACAACTACCACACATACATCTACTGTAAGTAAATCTTACAAAGATTGTTCCATTTAAGTGTTTCGTAAGAATGGAGAGGAGGGACTTCAGTCACGTTTGTTCTGCGCAAGCTGATGAAACAGGACTGTGTTGTGTTGTCATTTAAAACACACACACACACACACACACACACACACACACACACACACACACACACACACACACACACACACACACACACACACACACACACCATTGACATAATGCCTTCCCTAGCCCCTTACCCTAACCCTAAGGCAGACGTCTAACCTTTGCTCTAATCCGAACCAAACAAACATCAGTTTTAACCTCAGCCCTAAAATCACATCTTAACCCTCAAACAGGGCTTAAAAGAAGTGAGGACCGGCCAAAATGTCCTCACTTTGGTGGGAAAATACACCTTTTGGTTCACACAAATACACACACACACACACACTCATCTGCATAGCTGGGGCTGTCATGTCTCTCACTGTCGCTGACATCCTGTCACAAACACGATGCTCTGGGCCCTTGCGGAACCGCATCCCATCCAGGTACGAGTCCCTCTTCCTGTCTCAGGCCATATGTTTCTGCTATTTCTGTCAGTAAAACCACATCTAAAACAAGCATTGCTGGTTGTTTACAGAAGTTTAAGCTCCTCTGATACATTCCTGCTTATGTTTGCATGTTTTTTAGCCCCATAGATAATACATGAGCTTGCTTGCTCTTTTTTTTTTTTTAACGAAGGGGAGATGCCGCCATATGCACGGAAGAATAAACGAAGACCTAAACTGACAGCACCATCTGCCAAACACAGTTGTCGTCAAGAGAATGGCCCCCGCTCAACATTTTGCCCAGCTCTCAGGAGGATGCCACATTGTCATCAGTGCTAATACTAAATATTAATAATTTGTTGACCCCAAAGTGTTTAGAAATCACTGATGCAGACACACATTGCCCTTCTGAATGGCATATGCAGATGTCAGGTGAGCACCACTGGACTGAGCTGCTCAGTGTGTGTGTGTGTGTGTGTGTGTGTGTGTGTGTGTGTGTGTGTGTGTGTGTGTGTGTGTGTGTGTGTGTGTGTGTGTGTGTGTGTGTGTGTGTGAGAGTGCTTTCCAGGAGCACACAGACGAGACAACTTCCACCAGGACTGCTATGAATATTACATTGCTCCACACTTCCGTATAGCTCCTCCTCTGTGTTACACACACACACACACACACACACACACACACACACACACACACACACACACACACACACAAAGTGCTGTATTAACCAACACGTTTCAACTAAATTCAGCAGGTGTCTTTATCAGGACTGATTTCCTTTATATTATTTGACATTTAATAAATTGCTTTATTTTTTTTAATGCACATCTACAGTTTGGTTGATGGTTGCCATGGCACCAGATTTAAAAGACACTGATGTCAGTGATCAGTGCTGATGGACTTCTCAGACTTGACATATCTCTCCAGACACTAGATGCATTTCACCTTGGCATCTGCTGTGATCGCTTCTGTTTTCCTCCCATACGTCTTTATTAGTTCATAACTGATGGGGACACCGCGGGATGTCACTTGATGAGAGGCACCGTGTCAGTGAGACTGATTTATTCTCAGCATTTGCTCTGCGGTTGTGCCAACTGACCTAGTCCAACCCACTCCCTACGCCCGTGCTACACGCGCACACACACACACACACACACACACACACACACACACACACACACACCCTAACATCTTGGACAGCTCTGCTTACCCTCAGAATAGGATGCACCGTCCACCAAGGTGCGGTAACTTTATATGCAAAATATCCCTCGAGCCATTTCACCGATAGGCTTGAATTTCGCCGGAGATGCGAGTTGACGATGCAACGAGTGTTTTCACATACTGTCAGCATAAGCCACTTTCTGCTGACGTTTTGGCCGTGAGTTATCGTCGCACGAACAACCAGACACTTCTGCAATAATCCTCTGATCACAAGCCGGTTCATATGGACAGCGAGTTTCACATGTTTGACAGGATATAGCGGATCGCGAGGCTACCATCACCTGGATAATGTGGAGGGGACAGTGGAAGACAGAGGGCGCTAGAGGAAGAGGTGCTTGACTGCTTCTGTAAAACTCTTTCTTCCACATTATTAGGTACCGACTCTCAACTTTCTTTCTCTCAAGGGGTTCATTTAAAATGAGTGCATCGTTGCCATGGAAGTCTCCGTAGATAAGTTGGGTCTGGCAGGAAACCATCACTATTCAGGAAGCAACAGCTCTTTTACCGCGCTAGCATAAGCTTTTTAGCCGTTTATATAACCCTGATTGCAGCTCGTCGCAGGGCTGAAATGCACTCGTTGGCAGGCGTCAGAGGCACACACAGAAAGCAAGGGTGGGTGTCAGCTTTTAATTGTAACTGTCTTGCAGAATGGGTGTTGTTTTAATATCCTGTATAGATTTTTATGTAATACACTTACTTGTGAAAGGCAGCCCCGAGCAAGAATCAATTCAGCCCAAAGGATCCCGTCCTCCTCCCCTTTTGTTAAAAGCCAATCTTGTTTTAATGATGCATGAAGAAATATTCAAGCATTGACATTTCACTGTCAGGTTTCTTTAGAAAAATCAATTAAGATAATACAGCTTTGACCCAGTTATCCAGTTAATGCTTATTAGGGATGTAATATGATTTACTGTCAGCATTTATAATTCTTTGCATCTCATCCCATTAGCCCTGTGACTGTTTCATAGAGTGCTGTACAACGGTCACTTCTAGGAAACTACAGTCGCTAGGAGCTGATAAAATGGAGTGGAAAGAAGTAATGACATTGATTGGGATTGGTGGGCAGGTTAAATGTGAGCCCCTGAGGCACTTTCTCTCTGTCTCTCTCTCTCTCTGTAGCTTTCCCCCTGTCTGTCTCCTCCCGTCTTTCTTTTTCCACCAACTGCAGCATGATGGAGTGCCAAACACTGCCCAGCTGCAAAATCACACATTTGTCAGTATCATAGGAATCCAACAGGGACGTTTATTGTCATTTATTTGAGTTACGGTAATTAAGTATGTTGGCTACTGTACCTGTCAGGCCGAGATGTTGAACTCAGGAGTTTATCAGTCAGAGCTTTTCTCCCCACTGTCCTTGCCTCCCAGTTATTTTCACTTGCCTATGCAAATATTTAAGAGAAACGTTCAGCATTAGCTCACCAGCTAAATAGTCATGTCCTCCTTGTAAAGAGGTGCATATCGACCGACCCTCAGAGACTGAATCTACAGGCAAAGAGCCAAAACAAAGCCCCATAATGCATGTCAAACTAAAAGAGGACACAAGGTAACATGAAGCAGATTCCTCAGCAACTGCACACAACTTTCATCTAAACATGAGCTTATGGCTGGCGAAAAAAAAATAAATAGAAGGTGAAAAGAAATAGATACTGTGCTAAATTAGTACTGCTGTGCACAGCAGGAAGCAAACACGCTGTGTCCCGGGGGACGCCGCTGAAAAGCACTGATGTCTCTGTACGAGGAAATGTTATACCTGCGCTCCAGTGTTGGATGTTTTGGTTTTTTTCTTCTTCTTCCCTCACTTGAAGCGTTCGTGTTGGAATGAGAAAGCCAGACAGTTTGTTCACCCATTTCCAAGCTGACACCAGTGAACTGTGGGAGCTGCAACATCACTGCTCTTAACTTTGAAGGAACAACATTGCTCTTACACTGCAAGAGGAAATGACTGCACCGAAACTCATTCAAATACTTTTTTTATTTACTTTCAAATAATCATAATAGCACACGCAGCCTTGTGCACTTTAAAGTTATATATTTTTGTGCTATCGTCATTTATTTCCTTCAAATGTTCAGTTTAATGTAAGAATATATCTCATAGAGATTTTTATTTATTTCGATTTGGGGCAGGAGGATTGTACTATTGTTTGGATTGTACACGACAAATTTCTACAGCGTAGTTGAGTTTGTGAATGCTAATGACATATATAGAGTAAAGAGGTATATGCGCTACAAAGCTGCTGCTAATTGTGGCGCTTTAGAGACAACAGAAAGCACACAAAGCTGTGCGAAGGTGTACAAAAGGTTTCTGTTGTTTTCATTTAAGATACACAAACTCAATTACAATGCGTAACAACGGCGGAATATACAACTTAGCATATTTCACCCAACCTGTGTGAGTAACTCTCTCAACACGCTCGCGTTAAACCAACTGTTGTTGTCGTTCGCGTCGCTCCCGCAGTCATAAGCCAAAAAGCCCACATCCCTCCTTACCTCCCTAAATGCATATCGCCAATCCACTGACACAAAGGCATCATCTGCCTGTGTGTACAGAGCAGCAGCAGCCACTTTGGATCCTGAATCTCAATGGGCTCATAGTGCCTCCGACGCCCATCTGTTCCAAGGCAGCCAGCGAGCCACTAAGCAGCAAACTTTGATCCCCGTGTAGATTTTTTTCCCTAACCCATCCGGATTTGCCAGCCCCTTAAGAGCCATTGTGAGGCTGCCCTGAAGTACAAATTTTAGATTCATTATGAGTGTGGGCGGCAACCTTTGTATTCCCCAAAGCGCAGATATACGCAGACAACATATTGCTATTTGGTAGCATAAAAGCTTAAGCCTATTGTTCATTGTTGGTTCATATATGACAAGTAGCTCTCTAATACAGAAAGAGCAAAACACAGCCATGAGATACTTGTGGTTAATATTAACTATTATAGATGTTTGTTTGTCTCATACTTGACCTTAGCACCTATTTGTAATCTTTGATGTTGGTTTAATAGGGATATTTTTTTTATTAGACTACTCTAACCTACAGATGCTTCTGAAGTATATTTTTTCAACTTTTGAATTGTATTTATTTGTTATTTATTTTCTGTGCTTTTTTATAAACATAATCACAATTTTTTTAATCACATAGGCAGAAGGTAGGATGATCTCACTGACATTAAAATAAACCAGTAACACAGATGTACTGGTTTCTGACCACTAAAACAACATAATTCATGTGATCTAGGCGAGCAGCATTTCATTCGGCCGCGTGTGTCTGGTGAAGGTGTTTGTGGACCTTCCTTTATAAATAAATAAATAAAAAGTGTCAAAATCCTCGTGTAGAAATTGTGGGTGGCCAATAGGTGACAGCTGGGCATTAATCCCAAAATACATAATTATGTAGAAAATGTTGACTGATGAAAAAAAAAAAATACCTGCGCTGTGACACCTCCACGCAATTTTTTCCCTGGCGTTTTAGAGACATGGCAGCGACATTAGCATTGGTCATTAGTGGCAGACACATCCGAGGAGTGTCGCATACAGAGGCTCATACGCAGACCCTATTTGGTTACCTGTGTGACAGGCTTGTACAGGACACCAGAAACAGCTGTCCTGGCCTGTGTGAGTCGAAATAATTAGGCCTGTCATCTCGGCGCTCTGATTTCCCCTTCAGCCCGCTCCACAAAATGCTAATATTTTGCTTTCATTGTCACATTCACCTTGACACGGATATTGCCTCGGCGCATAACTGGATGAGATGACTCTAAATTTGCATTGTTCGTTCTAATAAATTTGCTTCCTCTGTACCTCGTGGCGGGACCCATCAGATAAAGTCTCCCGGAGTGTCATCAATCATGGCCCGGGCTGACAGACGGCTTTCGCCTTCATTTGTTACATAGAGGAACATGCTTAATTATTTGTACTGTAATTAGTTGGGAAAATGTCAGGAAATGTCAACTCTCTGTTTGCTGTGGAAGGGGCCCTGCTTGAAAGCCACAATGACTGAAGTGTCATTAATGCCACGTAACAAGACGTGGATCAGCTGGGGGGGCGTTGAGGGGAAGGGGCGGGGGGGTCCTTCTTAGAATGTAATCATGGAGGGAGTTAGAGGGAGACACAAATCAGCAGCGCTAGCATGATGGGCATCTTATTAGCCCGGCAGCCAGCCGGCTGCATTTTGAACCACATCTTGTTCCCCTCCGCTTTTCTCACACTGGCACGAAATAAAGGCGGCAAGTGGGGAAAAGAAATGAAGTCAAGTAAACAATTCCGGCTTCCCACTCGCTGTCAAACCGGCCTCACTTCGCCATGTTACATCGCCTGTCATAAACAGGCATTATGCCAAATGCATAAACAATGGGGAGCCTTCCCCGCGCGAGTCCTCCGTCGCAAAAGCACAACTTTTACAATGCAATTAACAGCGAGTCAAACCGTTCCCGCACAAACGTTATCACCTGAGTCGTTAACAGCGTTATTATTTGTCAACACAGACACAGCTTTGGTCTCGTCTCCCTGAAGCCAAGCCCGTGTTTTCATCACATTCCATTCCTTTAATTAGAATTCTTAAAAAAAGTTAGTTATTGCTAAATTTGAGGAGGAAATCATTAAATAACCTTCACAGCGTATTTCGGTACAAGGCCACTAATTATTGCATTCAGCCGCCAGCATCTGTGAAATACAGATTTTTGTGCCTATTTGTGTAAGCAACAGTGGGCTAATACGTGTGGACGGGCCGCTGCAACACTTATCCAAAAGCAAAGGTAATTTACACTTGTCTGAAAAGAGGGGGAGGAGACAAAGGCGAAGGGGAAATAGGAAGCCCATAAGGGATGTCTTTTGTTTTGGAAGAAAATATGTAGCATTATGAGGTCTCGGGGGGGTTTCGGTGGCCATTCGTCTTTTCAAGGCCTCGCAGTGGGAGCGTGGCGGAGCAAGGCTCAGCCTGCTACCTTGCCCACCGACAGGCACTGATGGTCATCCAAGAAGCTCCTTAATTAGCCTGCAATCTGGCAACGACCCGTGTTCCTGAGATGTGGCAGCCCTGTTTAAATATGATGCCAGATGCAGTCCCACCTTCAGCATGTCATCTCATTGTCCTCGGAAGCCGGGGGGAGAGAGAGAAAAAGGCAGCGAGGCAGCACAACATCCCAGCGCGCAGCGTGTGCCGTGGGATGTTGTGCCTTTTTGTGTTGCTCTGCCTATTCTCCCTCTCCTCGCCTCTGTTTCGCCGTTCCGCCTTTAAGTGGGGGCTTTTCTCCTAGTTCGACTGCACCCGGCTGAGAGGGATGCGTCGCGAGAGACCTCGGGTGACCTAGACTTTGAGAAGTGATGCAACGTGTGTGTACAGGTTTTTTTGTTTCCCTAAACACGCTGGCATCTGTAGTTTTATTAGTGCCAGTGCAAAAAAGTGAACATTGCATATGCACGCGTCTGCTGTTCATGCGGTTGAACGGCACTCTGTGGAAGCCTGTGGGCGCCTCTCCCTCCCCACCTCCAACCACTACACACAGGAGACACAATGTGACTAAACTGGAAAACCATATTAAAAAAAATACATTCCATCCAAGTGAGTTTGACCTGCTTTTATACAGACCCACTGTAAAACTTGATATTAGACTAATCTGTGATTCAGTATGTAGAGCAAGAGCAAGCATTATCTAAAATGGTGTAAACATGTCCCAGAGCCGTCTAAGATTCCCGTCTTATAATAGTTTTATTTCAGAACACATAAATACTGGATATAGTGTAATACTAACAGCAGCCTCTGTTCAGCTTGTGTGCTTCCTCCAGGATTTAGGCCGTCACAGCACACAACTTTGCGCGGCCGTGCTCACAGTAAATGTGGATAAGCTTAGACAACCAGAGACTTTTTATAGACTAGCCAATGAAGCCCTTTCATGCCGCATCTAGAACTGCAGTATCACTGAAGTCCCCGCATCCTGCTCCTGCTCATGCTTATCTCAGCCTCAGATTAAGTCACTAATTCCCACACAGATTAAATGTGGACGCAAAATGTGAAGATGTGTCCGCATGCGCGTGCTGAGCGGAATAGGCCATAAGCTTGCTAATTAACTGTAACATGAATACGAGTTGTAATGTGATGTAAAAGGAGCCGACCTTTCGTATTTTTTGACTTAAAATAGTTTCTATAAAAGCATAATGCCTGTGGTCTTTATTCAGCGTATTACTTTTTCTTGGATTTGATCTATGTAAATTGCCCATGCATCAGCCGAGTGTCACACAGATTTATCAGCGTAGACAAATGGCATCAACTTGAATGCGAAGTTTGTATCGGGAGACCTCATTCATTTGTTGCTGCCTGAATGGAGAGGGGAGATAATCTAATCAATTTTCAGAGGAAATAAAAAAAAAAAACAACAGAGCGAACAGGGGACTGCATATAACATTAAGAAAAAGCTGAGGAACGCTCAATTGTCTGAGCAAATGTAAAATGCCAAAGCCTCTTAGAACATTGTACATCTTTATTCTGTAATACATTATCATGCATATTTCATACGAGGAGATTACTTAAACCGAATTGTGTGTCTTTCTGTTGTATGTCTTTATAATTACACCTTGAAGCCATGGCTGGAAATTTTCCTCCCTTTTCCCTCCATATTCATGAAAAGCAGACTTGTAATTTGATAAAGAGAAGCTTGTGTTCTCAACTTCATTCAAACGGCATCATGGCGCTGTATTAAAGTGGGCATCTGTGTTCTTGCCGCATTAATCTCTTCAAGCACATTCCAGCTGCTGTGATGTGCAAGAGGGAGATAAGTCTTAAACAGTCTAAAGAAAAGCAAACCAGACAACTCTATTATTGGCTTCATAATTGCTTAATTAAACTTTTGTCACTAATCATTATGAGGGCAATAGAGCTGTTATACAGGCTTTCTGTTGAGCAGGAAAAAAAAAATCAATAAACTGTGTTGGGGAGCGGATCCCCCCCACGTCTCTCTCTCTCTCTTTCTCGCCCTCGCTCTCCCTTCCTCCCTCACTCTTTGTCCTCCGCAAATGAAATTCATTGCTGCCGGTTAGTGATCTGTAGGTCTGGAGCTCGACTGATATGAGCTGCCATCACCATTTGAATTGAGGGGTATTCAGTAGCACATGAATATGAACAAATGGCAAACATAAATCTCTTGCATGAAGTACACCTTCTATCCCTTTATTATGGAACAATTGACCCATCTAAAATGAATTCTAATGCCAAGGAAAGCATTTAGATTTAAATTACACCGTGGCTCCCCTGGACCTGAGAGATGACGGCATAAAAAAGATTAATATGCTAATTATTTTTTTCCTCCCTCTTTATTCCTCTTTTCGACATTTGCGTAGGGTTATTGTGATCCTTGTAAATAAGATGACTGTTTTGTCAAGGAATGAGTCTGTGCTCCCGTTCTGTAAAGTACGCTTTAGATCACTGACATGCATCTGGCTGCGGCATTATCTTTATTGTTTTTTTTTTTTTTTATTAGCCAGTGGATTTTTTTCTTCGAAGCACTTCATAAAATCCGTGTTCAGATGTGTATGCGCAGCATGCAAATAATTATTGTGTCACCGCTGACCCAGAAAGTCCATCAGATGGAAACTGAACACATACTGAACATAATGTATATTTCAAGTTCACCGCTCTCTCTCTAACGCTCTCTGAAATGCTTAGTGTCCCTCCAGAGCACCCTTAGATGGGCTATTACAAGGGCTGCTGTTCATTGCAAGGTTCTGCCAAATGATCACAGTTTAAATTATGTTGTTTTTCATTTCCTTTAATTGGCCTGGCTTTGAAAAACCAACTTTTAGCTTTGGATGTGTTGCCATAGGCAGCCAATTGGCAAGAGCGCAATAGGGGCAAAAGGCTCATTTCATAATTTGTAGGCACTTTAAAGTTGGCTAAGCCTCTGTGGCAAATTGAAAAGTGTCCAAAATGTAAGAAGGGAAAAGGGCTTTTTGACTGTGCATCACCATGAGAATACTCCAAGACATGCTACAATACGTGCCTTATCTTTTACTGTACGCATCATGTGCTGACGAACCTCACACGACTTGTGCTCTTTTTATACGACATAGTGGCTGCATTGAACCCAGCCATAAATTACACCAGTGCTGCCAGTCAAACGAGGTCTAACCAGCAGTCATTTATTAGTGGTGAAGCAGCAGCACTCACTTGTTGTCTTACTCATTTACACATCACAAACCACATGTTGTGACCTATGGGAAGGAAGAAGTCCTCCATCATGTGACGTTTAACAAAAACTGGACTGGACTGGTCGTACAACAAAGCACAGTTATGTCAAGACCTGGGTAAATTCACCCAACTAGTGTCTGAAATGGAACACGGTGCATGTTACATAGTAGAACAACGAGCACTGAACTAAAGACTACAGCATCTACTTCTACAACCACTGCTGAGTCTTGTTGCATTATTATTGTTACAAAAATGGACGACAACGACAAAAATGACCAAATCCTCAACAATTAGTTAATTAATAAGTATAATAGAATAGCAACAGTTCATAGGGAAGCACAGTTAGTTTTCTAAATGTTCTGGGAAACAATCACAGTAGCACTAAAAACACCAAGTTTATTTTAATGACTTTACTCTGGAACACAAATTACTGTATTGCAGAACTCATAATGGAAAATATTAATTATAACAAACTGAGGGGAAAGTTATCCTTGGTTAGTCTAAAAACTAAAAAATGTAATAAATGAACTTTCGTCATGTAATGAATGGCATTACTTTCTGCATCTCAGCTGAGAGGGAGAGACTGTGTTAATGAATTGCTTCAAAAGCATCTGAAGACAGACTTAATTACAGAGCCCAACAGTTCTTGCATTATTATGCCATATATCCCCAGCTGAATACAATTCAGCAGCTAGATAAACAAATTTCATGGCAGCCTTTATGGCACTACTTTCTGGCCAACCATTGATACCAGTGTTTATTCGCGGGGCTGCGTGAAGCATGGCAGGCATGAAAATGTGGCATTAAAAGTAAAATCCTTCATTTTCATCTCATTAAAAAAGAAAAAAAAGGAATAAGGATGCAAATACAAAATAATGGCTGTGCATAATACTTGACTAGACTAACGTGGGCCTAACGTAGACGGGTGAGATGTAAATGGATTCTAAATGCTGGTTTTTAGTGTCAGTCTTGACAAAGGCTGATTTACAAAATGAGGTTTTGACAGAACTCTGGTCTTTAATGGGTGACGGCGTCTCTTCAATCATTAGCTTATTAGATATGTGAACCAACACATACTGTACTATCATTCTGTGGACCTTTCCCTCATGTCACCAAAAAAACAAGACAAGAGCAGAGTGTGTGTGCGTGTGTGTGTGTGTGTGTGTGTGTGTGTGTGTGTGTGTGTGTGTATGTGTGTGTGTTTTGCAGCTGCAAGCCTTTGAGCTGAACATTCTCTCCGTTAGCACTGCACACACAGACACACGCACACACACTTCCTGTCCATTTTGTGTGCTTAGGTTTATGAGCGTGCGCCCGTGGGCAACGCTGAGAACACTGGCGACAGTGCCCACGCCCTGAGGCCCCGCCATGCCTTGTTACACCTCTCATTTTCAGTCTGGGGAGTTCAGCCTTTGTGCAAATATCTGTTTTTGACTCAAATAATACAAGTCTGCGGGCAGCTATATTTTACACAAATCCTATGAAATTATAGGGGAATAAAGGTCCAGAGGAAGAAGGAAATCAGTGTTTGCTTTTGTCTAATGTTTTTTGAACTCTAGGTTTAATCATACGCAGTTTTGCATTTGGTGCAGAATTTCATAATTTGTTTATAAGTGATTTACATTTCATGCGTCTATTTTGATATGTTTTTGAGCATCTTATGATCCTTAGATTAATTCCCATATTTTACAAATATACAATACATCCACTATTCATATATACATCATTATTTTTTGCATTACACAATATTTACTGAAGTTCATACTCGCGTGTTGCCTCAAAATGTAACACAAAGCAACGACGAGCCTCTTTAAAGTGCAACGCACACAAGCGGAAATCATTTAATAGCATGTTCGTTTCTCCACTAATCCGCCAGCATTCTTTAAAAACTGCTCACTCCGTGGTGAAACATATAATTGCTGGCTTGCCAGCTCACAAAGGTGCACCAAGGTTTTTAGCTTGATAGAAGGAGCCCGGTCAATTAAAATAATTATAGTATTTCTGTGATAACTGCAAGGTCTGGGTATTTTGGAACATTTAGGGATTTGCAGTTGCACATGCAGTAATTGGACCTGTGAAGTCCACCTCCTACTTTCCTTACAAAGCGAATGATCATGTGAAGGAGCGTGCAGTCATACGACGTGGGTTAGCTTCACTGCAGTGTTAAATAATCTGTGGCTCAGGACCAAACATGGCTCAGGACAGGTCATGTAGATGTGACTGAATGTAGGTATTATATGTTTTATTATAAGCGTAATATAGCACATTTGTATTTGAACGGTCTTCTGCTAATATTTGTCCTCATCACCATCACTCTAACCCTGTGATCATCACTGTCTCATTTATGGACGGATCACCAGCACAGCTGACATGTTCGGCCCCAGCGTCAGTGATTTCACATTCCTCGACAAGCGGAACAACTCTGTGTCCCATCGTAACCAGCCCGGTCCAAGACCTGGCTCGCCGTCGAGTTATTAGCGCCAGCGGCGAGCCAACCGTAGCGCTAGCCACAGTTGGAGCGATAGCCCCATTTCAGTGTGGGGTCAGCGACTCAGCCATATTGTTAAGATGATTGTTCTGCCAGCCTTCTGTCATGGCTGATGTGGCTGGAGCTTGGCTTGGTGGAGGCTGCCTGGCTCCTCGCTGCCTGGAAAGCAGCTTTGGCTTTAAAACCCTTATTGTCTCCCTGTCCCCCGGCTAGCCCCGTTCCTCCCCGCGCGCCCTCCGTAGGATGGTCTGGAGTCACGGGGAGAAAGGGAGAGCAGGGCAAAGAGGGAAGGAGGGACGGACGCGCCAAGGAAATGTGAAGGCGCGCTCCAATGTATCATGATCAGCATAGGCTTTCACGGCCGTATTGTTCAGCCCCATTTTTTTCCCTGGCAGCACTTTCGTTTGAACAGAATTTTGACACTGCAGTGGGGAATACTCCAGATTAAAGGGGACATATTTGGTACACTTCCTTCTTGGCACTTTATAGTGTTGGGGGAAGGTGCAAATTTTTAATCAAGGCATTAAGTAGAAATGGGCAGCAGCTCTTTTATTCTTTGATTTATAATAGTCCTCATCACAGGAACTATACAACAACTAATGAACATATCAATAGATATCAACATTTTATACAGGACATGTTTCTGTCACGTCTGTTCTTTGTTTATCTTAGTTTTTACTCAGATTATAGTTAAATGTGTGCATTTATGTTAATGTTTTTATTTAGATTTTGGTCTAACTGCTTCATATTAGCTATTGCCTCTTTCGCCGGTCCGCTGAGATACACAAGAAAACCTGAGATGAGCAACCTGACCAACAATGTATACAATGAATCACTGTACAGCGTGACTACTGTAAGTACTACTACAACGTTCCAGACCAGCTGTTAGACTCGCTGTGAGCAGGTGAGAACACTGGAGTCCATGAAAGAGTGAATGGGATGCAGTTTGTATCATTTCCCATAGATTGAAATAAGTTTAAAAACTTAGGTAGTCTTTAACTTAAACACCTCATCATTAACTCCCCTTTATAATACACCTCATCATATTATACGGCAGTATATGTGCACCTGCTCCAAACTATAGCAGGAGCACTGACTTTCACTGCAGATGAGACAATTAAGGCGCGGGTGACACCATTAGCTGACTAACAGCGGCGGGACTTGGTATGAGCATCTTGTTTCATCATCTAACATGGCTATTGTTCAACGCCTCTTCCCTCCCTGCGCACTCTTCTGTTCTCGTCCTTGGTACAAAAACACGAATCTCGGAGCATCGCTCTCATCCAGGTGTAGTTAACCCCTTCGCGGGTCTCGCGGATGGAGCGCACCCCCGATGGCGCCTCTTTGTGCCCCGCGGAGCAGCCAGCTTGGCAACTGAGGCTCGGGGTGTTTTTGATTGCCCAAATATTTGCATGTCGCTACGAGTGTGTGCAAATCTATATTATATGTGTGTGTGTGTGTGTGTGTGTGTGTGTGTGTGTGTGTGTGTGTGTGCGTTGCTTGGATTCTTGGAGAGCGTGATTCATTTAGGAGCCCCTCTCCTCTCCTCAGCTGCTCCCTGCCTTCTCCAGTAATTAGCGTAGCGTGGCAGCTACCTCTCGCTGCTCAGTCTGGGAGAGACACTTGACACGGCAGACATCAGAGAGATTTTTCAGGAGCCTCTCCCGGCGCCCCAACAGCTCTTAATTAACCACTTAGGTATCCCCACTCGTTCCCCCGGCCGGCACTTTCCAAATGGTAAGGAGGTACTGTGCCACGGATCTAAACACCGGGGGAAGCGTGCTATCAAAAGATCTGGGTAAATGAAGGCTTGTGTAAATTATTTTTAATGATTCCCTCCTGGCACATCATTATGTTTGTAGTTACACACAGGCACTTCTGAGACGGCTCATCTTCACTAAGGTCATCAGCAGGACCAACTGTAACTAGCTGCTAGTCTGTAAATGGCTTATTAATTAGTGCTGTGGTTTTACATAGCTGTGAGCTCTGATATATAGTGCAGGGATCGTAATTGTGCGGAATCGAAAATGATGATGATGATGACGACGATAACCCATCTCTCAGCTATTTATGCAAATTGCCTCCTCATATTAGAAAATCATTACCTATCCAAACAGTGCAACACTCAGCCTGCGTGAATTACAATGATGGATTTTATGATAATTGCGATTTAATTCTCTCTCTCTCTCCCTGTCTCTCTCTCTCTCTCTCTCTCTCTCTCTCTCTCTCTCGCTCCTTTGTCTGGCTGGAGTTTGAAAAAAATTCAGTCATTGTGAGTGCTATTAATTCTGTATTAGTTAAAGCTGAGTGGAGGAGTTTATTCATTTTTCTCTGAATTGAGATTGAGTAATCATTTTGTGAAACAGAAGATCTTGTTTCTCTTTTCTTTTTTTTTGAGGGGGGCGATTGGATACAATTCAGGAATATTCACAGAGACGTTTTAGCCTCTGGAAAATTCTCATGCCCTCGTTTAATGACTGGCTTTGCCTCCAAGTTAAAAACATCAAACATCTGTTAAGATTAAAATTCATACCAACTCCTTGTGTTCTAACAAAATTCTAATACATCTGCGCATGCTGTACTTTTTATTCTATACATTATCATATAACGAGAGATGTGTTGAATGCATTTGTGTGTTGCAATGTGTATACAACACATGTACCTTTAGTGTCTTACAAAAAGAACACAATGGACACGGTGATGATGTTCTGGAAGTTATTTAAAAGAGGCATTCACCTCCTCATCCAGTGCAAGAGATACTGGGCTGCTTGCTCTAACAGGTGCTTTGTAGTTCATCATTCAAATCTCCCTGGAAGGCTTCAGAGAGGCAAAACCAACTTTGCATTCATGAGGGGAGCAACCACCACCATAACCTTGATGAAATGTGTATTTTACCTTAGGCTGTAAGAGGCTAACACAAAAACCCAGAATGCTTCCATTAAAACAGGTTCCCACCCTGACAACGCAGCAGCAGATCAAAAACCCTTCGCTCGGGTCGGCCCCGAAGCACCCGGAGCAGATCTGCGGCCGTGCCTTCACTGCGCACACGCTCACCCGCGATCAGGACGTGCCGGCGTGCCGGCGGTGCCCGCGCCGCAATCAGCATCTGCTAATTTCCGTCTATTAACCGCATTGTCGTAACACACGATCATCATGTTTTGTTTATACGGCTGAACTGAGACTTATGACCTTAATCCATCATCTGCTTGTCATATTTTTATGTGTTGTCTGCGCGGCTCCCTGCAGCCCAGAGCGAGCACATTACAAGGGCCTGTCTAAGTTATTGGCCAGCTGCTAGCGCTGTGCCCAGCTGAAGAGGTCATTGTGTTTCTCCCGCTTTTTTTTTTTGGCTTTTTTTCTTTCTTCCTCTCGACTTTCCCCTCAGAACGTCACACAGCCGGTGCCAAGGATAATACAAACCGTATGTCCTATCACATGCATCAACTGCTCTTAAATATTTCAGCAGGCCCTATGTCTTCGGAGGGAAAAACGCAGAGAGGACACTTAAATTAATACTGTATATGTGTAAAACAAAGGTGATTATAACGCGGCCATTGCAGCCGTGCGCCTGCTGTGTCCAGTGCCGAGCGGTCGCGTCCCCGTGTTACGTTTACGGAAGCGGCGGCAGAAGTGTTGGGATTCATATTTGCAGATTTACGCCGGGCAGCTGCTTCAACTCCCCGCTCGTCCGTCGGCACCCGGGGCTTTCGCGTTGAACCCGTCCTGCCACAGTGCAGCGTCTCGCCCTCCAACAACAACTTAACATGTGGACGGTGATTGTGATTTTTTTTTTTTTTTTTTTTTACATTGCAGCACATGGTAAAATTATGAAAGTATACAGAGAAGCCATATTTTACCAGCCATGATAAATGTTATTGTTGCAGGGTTTCTGCCCACTGCTTAGAGCGTTCGCCCATTATAAAATGAATGGCTTTAGAATAAATGTCCTCTTGAGAACAGTTGATGCATATCACCGCAGATTGGAGAGTCTTTCCTTTTCCCTGCTCGACACTGTGTTGATAGACACGGGCAGTATTTTTCCTTGTTAAGAAAAGGCCTTGTTTATTCTGCAGGTAACGATCCAAATCCAGCAGACATTTGCCCCACAGGAAGAGGTGCGCTCACTCAAGTTTGTCATTTCATTTCCACTGTGAAATCCATTAAGTCCACACACTAAGGTTTTCCCTTTTTTCATGCTTGTACAGTTTTGTCTTAGCTTTCTGGGGTTTATTTTTTCTGGTTAAATGCAAGCGGGAGCTTCTTCCGCCGAACACTTAAGAAGGCGTCAACGAGCTTTAAAGCAAACAGCTGATGAGACAATGCAGAACGTTCAATCAGCTAATGTTTCTGCGCCTCCGCAGACGAATGTGAAACACGACTCCGGATCTCCCATTCGCAGCAGTTTGATTTTTATTTCCCGTGGTTCTCAAGATACGGAGGCTCTGTATTTTACACATTTTCTCCCCAGTCGGATTGTCGGTTTTGTGTTTGTGCTGCGCCCGTGTCCCCCTGTCTGGCAGATTTCTGGTCAGCCATGTGAAATTAATCTGAGAGAAAATAAACAGCAGAGCCCAACAACTAATACAGTTAATTGTCTTAGTGCTTTTCTGGCTGGCCGCTCGCTAACAGCTGGTCATACTGGCTCATGGCACCACTTCAGCCAGCCTTTGAGATAATAACTTTTGCATCTGCCAAAGAAGTGGCTGTTACTGCCCACAGAATTTACAACTCACAAGTGGAAACACAGACTCCGACAGAATTTTCTATGCACGGGTCTTTGAATTTTATTAATGTAATGCAAACACAGTCCTTCCAACACATTAAATTGTTGATGTTATGCGAATACACTCCGGAATTGCAGCTCCTCATTAACATTATTTGCATGTTAATCTGCATCTTTTTAATTAGTGATATTATTTATGCACATAATTTTCGCCCGGTGATGCCAAGTCGCAGGCACATTAATTAATCTACAGAGATGCCAAACTGTTTTTCCTCCACTTTTATTTGTTTACACCGTGTTCTGGATTCAGGGGGAAGTTGGAAGGGAGAAAAAAAGAGGAAAAATGACAAAAATGCCTGAAGATGAATAAAAGTAGAAAGACAAGATTAGCTAAAAGTCCTTTTTGTTTTCATAATTCATATTGTAATATTAGCCAAACGTCACATGTGGATTTTTTTCCTCTCCTCTTCCCTCTGAGATCGGTTATTCAGTTACACTACCTTGATGTATTATTAAAATCCATAATGGACTCCTGAGGCTTCTCTTGCTTCTCTTCTTCATTTACAGAATACAGTCAGTGTTATTCTAATCTCCCTACAACACCGTCATGCATAGGCAATGAGCCCCCAGCCCGAACCCCACCACCTACCCAGCAGCCCCTGTGAGATCACACACCTCTACACACAGGCACCACATCAACACTCCAGCGTGGCTCCTAAGATTAGACCTCCGTGATGATACCTTATGCAAAAGCGAAAACAATAGCCCTCGCTGTTTCTACAACTGCAGGCTGTTTCATCACCGCATCGGAAAACACACAGAGTAGCTGTTTGAAGAGTGACGCGAGGAAATCTGCAGACGCTTGAAGTAGCTGAGTTCCACCTGTGACTTTGCATCTTCGTACGGACGCGTCAGCGGGTAAACAGGCGCGCTCACTGTCGTGTCTGACATTGGGCTGTAGTTAAAACGCTGCCTGAGGACACATTCCACACGCGCTGGTGTTAAAACAGGCCGACTACACACACAGCGCATCTGATTGTGCTTTTCAGTTTACAGCTCACATCCAGTGTCAGGCGAGTGTAAACACTAGACTTGAATCCACATCTCACTCAGATGATCCATCTTTTTCTCATTTAGTTACACTTTGAAAGCTCTGCGGTTCACAACACTTGCTCATCTTGTCCTGCTGAGTCTTACTGTTTGAAACCACCTGAGTACTTCCATTGCCCTATTTTAATTAATATTAGAAATAAAGACTAATTAACTATTCATTTACTTAAGTGTTTCAGCAGGGGAGTCGTGTTAAGCAGCTTTGTGTGCTGATATTAGTCTCATCCACTGGTGAACATAAATGCTGAATGGCAACACTAGGGTGCAATTACATAATGCAGACCCCCGGTCTTGCTGCTTTGTTATCCTTTTGTTGGAGACTGTCCAAAAGAGAACCAATCCATTCAACACTTAGGAACGGAAAGCAGAACCTCGTACATGTACTTATAAAATATACCAGGCAGTGTAGTGATTCAAGGAGTTCGTGTTTAATGTCTGTTTGTGTCTGGTTGTTTTGGTTGTTTGTTTTAGTTCACATTCATTTTATTATTGTTATTGTGTAGTATTGGTGTACATCTCCAGTTTTAGAATAGTTTCCATTAGGCCTGAGTATTTGTATTTCTCAGACTTTTTACTGAAAAGTTTAGTTCACAGAAAAAAACAAAAAGCAAATTGTAGGATCAGTGTTCTTTGATAAGGTAAAATGGTTTGGAACCATGTTTCATTGGTTGTGTAGCATGCGTGAGCTGAGACACTGTAGCAAAAGGACGGCAAAACATGATATCCATAGTTGGATCCATTTCACAATGCTGTGAAACCTTCTGGCTTTAACGTTAAAAAAGATTTCCCAAATCACAGTATTGTACAATGTTAACATGCTGTACTACTATGGGGCACTACTGTAAGTGCGGTATTTGAAATATGGAACGTTAAACTATGTAAAAGCCTAATAAAATGAGCAGTTTGCATCTTGAGCATGAATAATTACCCTGATCGAATCTTATCTGAGACCCTCGATTCGTAACAGCTCCTCATCTTGCCAGTGCATGTAGCTATTCTGTTATAATAATACCAGGCCTAAGCTCCCAACTTCAGAAGGAGACTCTTTTGTACCGCCACTTTCCAAAGACAATGAGGTTAGTGACAGCAGCGAAGGCAAATCCTGCTGAGGGGTTTGAGTGGAATTTACAGGCTTACAATGCATTGCCAGTGGCACAACTGATACCACAGGTAATTTGGCATATCATGTCCAGGAACCAGATCCTGAGGAGGGAATGACGAACAAATTAAAAAAAAAATGGGAGTAAGAAAGAAATCTGGTGGGAAAAGGGCAGACTAAAATCTTTGCATTCCAGTGGCCATTCACATGAAACTGATAAGTCTGAAAAGCCAAGAGACTCCCATTTTTCCTGCTCTCGTCTCCACCTCTGAGAGGCTGATGAAAGTGCCTTTTGTTCCTTGCATGTCTGTCTGTAGTGTTAAATTGTGGAATAATTGATATGTGATGAGGATGTCTCAAACTTAACTCTGATCTGACCAAAGATCAAACATCAACACAGAAGTTGTGAGGTGGGACACAGGTGCATAACTCCCACACTAGGGACGCAGCACATGGGTGAAATCCAGCCCGTGTTCCAAACGGCTGCTCTCTTCTTTATGACTTGTAGAAGCTAAATTATTTGCCTAAAGCTCACATTTTTCCTACATTAATATACAGTATACTTCACGGTGAACAAGTTCAGACTCCAGATTTAAACCATAACTGTTTAAAAAAAGTAAGACTTCAATCAGCCCGGTCCTTGGGAAACACAGAAGACAATTTGTGATTATTGCCCGCAATTACGTGCGGAAGCGGCGTCTCCTCCTTTGAGCAAATGAGAGCGGTGTTAGATTTCCGTGGCCAGTCTTGTCGCAGTCATTACGGCACTGCACATCAAGATGTTCCTTTGACCTCGGTGAGAGACCGAGGGTCTCGCCTCCGCCCCGCCATCGACAGGCTTGATTTCCCATGTCGGGGGAGGAACCTAAATGGCTCCTTAATCCTAAACTAACCGCGCTGCATATTGCACACAGTGTTCAGGTGAAAAGTTCTTTTCACCGCTCTATTATACTGGGGCAAGTTTGGTCTGTAACCTGAATCACTGGAAAAATAATGCACTAAGCCCTGAGTACTGTATAGGCGTTACACCGCAACAATGTGTTTCTTTCTTTCTGTTGATGCCACGGACTCCTCTTTGATGCAGCTCTGAAATGACTGAGCGCCATAGGCTATTTTCTCCCGTTCAGGCAACTCAATAGCCAGTCTGTCTGGCCTGTTTGTTTTCAGCTAATTGCCTCGAGATCTAATAAGTTAGTGATGATGTATGTCGAGTCACCCGTGACCCCTGCCAAAAGAAATATTATGTCGCACTAGAAGTTGCCCAGGGAAGAACCGGGGTCCGTCTTTATCGGTCTAAACATTTTTAGCCTTCCGAGCTCCTGGTTTCAAATGTGTAGGTCAGAACGTGTGGAGGTAAGGTCACAGCGGCCCTGCAATTATGATATTATGCGAGGCATTCGAGGCAGGGATGGGGAAAGTCGGCCTGCAGCCTTGGGAGGGAGGTGGAGACAACAGCACAATTTGTAGTTCAGGAGACTTTGAACCATAAATTAGCTGCATTTTCATTAATTAATGAAGGTTCTTGTAGATGTGCTGAGTATCGACTGGTAAACTGCCGCAGCAGAGAGAAGCGCTGACAGATGTTTCACTAAATGGCCATAACAAACTGGTAAGTACGTATCTAAAACTGCTTCATAAAGAAACAGTTAGAAAAGGAGACAGTGTGAACCTGCGTAAAATGTGAGATAAAACCTGCCGGGAATAGCTTGAAAAATAGGATTAAATTGTGAATCTGAGCACTTTAGCCACGTATGAACGTACGGCGACTTTATTAGCTATTGTTTATGAGGATGGGATGGGAGTAGGAATAACACTGGAGATGCTGCACTGACCATGCGTGGCTCATGCATTTTGATGGGATATATTTCAGTGGGGGTATTTATTTTTCCCCGGTGAAGTATCTATGATACCTCACCTCCTCCTCTTTTATTTTCTGAACGACAGACAGCAGTCCAAGCCAAAAAGCCATTTCACCTGCATTAATACACAATGAATAATTTATAAGTCCCAATTATTTGGTATCATTTATGCAAAGAGTGTCACACAAGGCATACATAAAGCATTAAGGATGGTTAACCCATAAAGGAATGGGAGACTTGGAGAAGAGTGGAAGGTCACACCTGAAAGTCAGGTTGATTTCTGTCATTTTCTTTCTCTCTAACTGTCTTTGTTCGTGTTCTTTCACACTGGGAAAACTGGAGCGTTGACCCGCACGCGCAGCACAATCCTCCCCAATGCCGTACGACAGCATCAGTGCTTTCTACGCTAAATGAGTTCTTTCAAAGGGACAGATGATACATTTACAGGTAAAAATCAAAAGAAAAAAAAGAACTGAGACAAAGAGCGAATCATTTGTAGCTGCATTACTGCGATGCCATGAATCCACATTTTATTGCTGGACTGACGTAGTACTCGATTTAGCTGTGATCTCCTTATCTAAACAAATGCAATTATGGTTGGGTTAGCGGTGGTGCTTCCCATGAGATGGACGGTCCCCCCCTTGTTGCTGACTATCTCCCCCACTAATCCTGTCTTAGAAGGGTCTCTGTTAACAGGGATAAGGCATTGGCCTGGTATCCTAGGCTAGTAAGCTAAAGCTTATATACAAAATGCTATTCAAGAGGCGCTGCCTGCAGCTATTGGAACTGCGTAGATGTCCATATCGTTCAGCCAGCCTAAATACGGAGGAATTTAGCCATGGCTAAATCTTGGAGACTGACGTGGACATGTTTGCTGATAAGGAACGGGAGCCTATGCGGGGGTCTTATTTGGTATCAAATTGATGCGTTATAGAGTCTGGAACATGGAGATCTGGTCTTTTCCAATGACAAATCCATAAACTCTCCGGCAAACAGGCCCCTACTGCTGAAATCCCCTCTGACTCGCGCGCGCTTCACTATGCCACCAATCACAATGCTCATTCATGCTACAGAAGCCACGGCATCAATCAAGCTTACAGGAGTAAATCTACATTATGTCCAGGACAATTTGTGGCCATTAAGAGCCAAGCCTTGTTTCAATTTGTGCTTCAAAGTCATAACTATCAGTCATAAAGTGACTGATACGGTGGCGGTGGTAGTCTGGTGGGGCAGATTATATTTGTGTGTCTCCTACATAGTTCCTGGAGGTTAAATCATTATGAAAGGTCACATTATTGACCCCAGCCTCTTGGCAAAGCTCGACACCGAACCTCAGTCGATTCACTCCTTCTGGTGTGAACAAAATACTTCTCAGTTTCACACATTTGGATGGATTAAGCTTTTACCACTCGGTCAAATCCAGCACTTATCCTCCAAACACTTGTGAAGTGTATGCGACAGTGGATCTATATTAAGTGTGACTGGGCAACTCCACAAGCCCGGAAAAAAGGCAGCACATCTGTTCCCTAGCGTGATAACTTTGAACAATACTCACACACTCTGGTTTTTAATGACGAGTGTCCAGCAAGTGACGAGTTCCAGGTTTTAAAAAGCGGCTTCCTGCAACAGCTCTGGCAAAGTTACGTCTGCCGTTAGAGCGTTAAATTGCTACATTACTTTAATCTGGATGTTTAACTCCACTCCACTCCTTAATTGTTGACTTCCTGAGCTGAGAGCTGTTTTAATGCACCACAACAGTCGCAGCCAGCTTTGCATGTTTGTCACTCACGCGCCTGCATATTTTATCACGCGCTCTGAGTCACATTAATATCACACTCCCTTTGATGAGGGATGATGCACAAACATTAGCGATAGTGAGAGATAGGGTGCGTGCGACAAGCCGGCTGCATTTGTAAATATGTGACCTTCATTTGGGGGCTTCGGAGGTTTGGTGTAATAACACAGCCGAGGGTTAATGCATTTCACACGCTCTTCAGGTCACCTGATGCAGCGGTGCACGCAACCCTGCCTCCAGGACACGAGAGAAGCCTGTCAATCAACCACTGCTTGCACGTTTATTACACTGCTGATGATTACTGACCTAATGAAGATATAATAATAAATGCAGTGTTATATTCAGGCAAAAACTGGATAGCCGGACTCTAAGAGTGATTTAACAGGACATCATATACTGTATGTTGGAACAGAACCCCTTTCCAGCACCGGGCTCTATTAGAAAGTCCCGAGTCCACATTTTGAGCATCTCCACCACCAAAACCGCACGTAGATGCTCAAGCTCATATGTTATGACGTTAGCTCAACTTTGCAGGATTTCCACTAGTTCTTGAAGACAGCTAGAGCTTCAGGAACACGTCCAGTGTAAGCAGCGTGATGCAGAGAGACACCCAGGATAACAAGATGTCTGGTGTTGGCTAACAGACTCTGAAGCCAGACTGAGGAGCTTTAGCCTTTGCATGTCCTCCTGCATCTCTCTCCCCACGACGCTGTTGGTGCATTCTGCATCTGACTGAATTATTGCCTAGCTGTTAGTCTCTTGGCCGCCGTTCCTATTTGTGCTACAAAAAGAGACGAGATTTGCATTACACTCATTTCTGGCGCTTGCCAAAATATTTCACATTAGCTTCAGCTGGATGTGTGAGTTATTGGTCAAATTCGACGAGCTTAGTAATGCAAATAAAGGTCACATCGGAATTTCCAGATGTGCCAGATGAGCGCGTTTGCGAAAGACGGGGCGCGTTCAAACGGCAATGTGTTGTGATTCTGTCATACTAAACTCATCCGTCAGAGAGCATGTTTTGAAATGTCGAGTGAGAGCGAGCAGGATTTCAACTGGAGGAGCCTCTGTCGAATCGTAGTTTATCCCTTGTGTTTACAACCGACAAAAAAAAGGTCATTGATATGAAAAAGCGAAGCACTCGAACCTGCTCGGAGCGGGGCCTCCTCTTTATCTCGCCCCGGCATTCCAGCGGTGCTCGAGGGGCGCAGCGAGGCAGCGGACGGGCAGAGCGCGAGCGGGAGGCGGGCAGAAAATCTGCATGTTGGAAGAAACAAGATGGACATAAAAGATGGACTAAATTGCAGAGAGGACTTTTCTTGTCAAAGGCTAATGGAAACATTTCCACACAACACAGAGAGGGGAACGGAGGCTCCATTATCACAGCCGAGCAGACGGAGCTGGCAGCCGTTGGAGAGAAGCGCTGAGACGTGCACGCTGGCCCAGCTTAGTGCCCTCAGCCAGCCCCTCAGGCCTCCACCTGAATAATCTGTGTCAACAGGTTCCAAAATGCCCAGAAGACTCGCATAAACAGAGACAGAAAGACACTTACAAAATAATTGTCCCTCCGCTTTGCTTTTCTCTTCTTCCCTATGTTTTGTTCTCATTTAAACCTTCTAATTAAGTAACACGAACGCCCCCAGAGCCGGAGACTTCTGTCGTACCTTGAGCACCTTGAGACGTTTGGGGGGTCGTTTGCCAGGAGGGCAAACTCACCATTCACAGAGATTTTAGAAAACAGGCGTCATGTCACTAGAGGACAGCGCCTGTAATGACGTGTGAAATACCAACACACACATCGGCCGCCGCTGACAAAACCATTTTAATCTACTTTAAACAAGCAGCACAACAGACAGTCAGAGGAATATAAGGTTGTGGATTTCCCCCACTTTCTCCCATCCAAACCTCTGTCCCACGAGGCCCCGTGAGAGATTGATTCGGTGGGAGCATTTTCACTGACAGTTCCTGAAGGCAGGGCGGCGCTTGCGTGCTCCCTGACACCCTCAATGCCCCGAGGACAGCGGCGAGCCCCCCCCCCGCAGCCTGCCGGGGCCAAATCTGTATTTGTCGTTTACTGATAAGTAAAGGGAGGCGGGGAGAAATGTGGCGATAAAAGAAGACGTTGAAGGACAGGATGACTTTTCAAAATCTCCAGCTGCCATTTCACGATGTCAAAAGACACCGACACCCGCACTCAGCGGCTAAACTGCGACAGCGGACTGTATAGGGCTCCATAATCAAAAACAATCTGCATGCAAAATGGTAAACAACCAAGTCGAATGAGGGAGATGGAGAAGAATCTGATGACTTGTTCATCTCATCCGCCTGTCTTCCACTGGAAGTCATCCATTTATAATAAGTCTAGCTGATAAATGTTTTAATAAACGTATTGCATAATTCATTCTTGGTAGGCCTAGTTTTAATTGACTTATTGCAGAATTGTACTGGAGATCAAAAGCCTGATTAAAGCAATGTATATATTAGTGCCCCGTGGTTTTCCCCCAGTCCATCGTTTTCAAAAGAACATCAGAGAAGAAGGGGAACGCGATCAATTATTCAGCAAGATAATTAATTAAGTGATTGATTAGTAGATTACTTTTGACAACGCTGGTGTCAGAAATGCTTTACGTTGAGTGATACTGCGCGGCGGAGCGCTAGCCTAGAAGGGCCAACGCGGTGCAACGCAATGCAAGGCGCTCCTCAACAATCGGACCCGGCTCCATTTGGCTGTTTCGTTGCGTAGACGGGATTGGTTGGCGAACGGCTGTCTCCCAAAAAATGTAATTCCCCTTCGTCTCTTTAAGAAGCAGCAAAGTTGACAGATAAGACGGCGTTCACACATCATGGCCGTTTGACACCTAATTACACAGCTCTTAATAAGGGCTTCTCTCCGCGCGCGCCCTCGGTTCACGCCGGCGCGCTGCTATAATTATCTTGTCTCACTATTTGACAGTGTTTTGTTTAGCTGCGGTGGGGATTCCACATGCCTTCTGCCAGCTTAAGTGGAAACCAGTAGCTGGATGTTTTTTCATGAATCCGACTGAATACCTGACATCACCTCATGGGTTCAGGTTTCACGCCTCGTGTGCGTGTCTAACAGGCTGCAGTCATTTAGATTGAATTAAAGTCTTACAGCGTGTGTGGAGGAGGTTTGTCGGAGAATGCTCTGCTTTTTTTTAGTATTTTCACCAGCATTTGATATTTGATTTTAACATTGCCTGGTGAATCGAAGTGGTCATCTACGCCTTAGGATGTGTTGAGCGTGTGATGAAAAGTGTCTTATTGCATTAAGAACAACAGACATGTGCGCAAAGAGAAGCAGACATGTAAGAGGAAGCGTAGACATAAGATCCTCATGAGGCCTCAACCACTAATGTTAAGCCAGTAGGCTACATTCAGAAAACACACAAAGTTGTGCTGGAGAGCAACTGTAGCTGTTGTTCAGCTCATGTCTGGTTGTTGATAATATTTTAAATACATGCTAAATAAAGTGAAAATGATTTATGTCTCTTATACTGTAGCTACAGCATTTAAAAGAAAGAGAGACAAACTATGACATCATGCTGTTAATTAGTGGCCTATCATGAACTAATGTTTACAACAACTGTGACATTAATTCAGTGTAACCATGAACCTGATGCGGTGCATACGGGAACTCATCTCGCTGCTGCCAAATTCCTAAACGCCGCACTTAACGCCTGGTACGTGCATTGGAAAATATTGGATTTCCACTGGTTTGGCTTCTCTTCACTTCTATACCTGCTCGCAGCATATGCAGTGTGACACATCAAAGTGTGGGTTTCACCATCAAAGAGCAGCCAGAGCGCCACTTGTGCGTGTCAGTGTTTGAGCAGCTATCGTTGAGTTCTAACATTAACATTAAACATAATAACAAGAGTATCAGATCTGAATCTGACTCCTGTCTTATCCTGACACGCCCTGCTTATCTGTAATGCATATTAATAGAGGTCGTTCCTAGGCCATTCTCCTGCTGCAGCTTGACTATAGACAGCTGTTGGTGACTGGAACCACTCTGACGCCACCACATAGATATGATTGGCTGGTTTTTGATTGCAGTCGTCTTTTTAAACTTACAACCGTTTGTTTGCTCTCATCCTATTTGCCACTTTCTAAATACAAAATTAAAATATAACTTTCTTTTCAGATTCTGTGTCAGACATCGGCCCTTTCTTCACAGTGCAACATTCACTTTGCGAAACAAAGAAGGACTTTGGCTCGAGTTCAACTACAGTACGTCATAATTGACGTTTCTTTTAAAATATTACTTTACGACCCCTCCCTCACCTCAACCCATACAAATAAATGAAGTTCTGGAAATTAGAAGTGACGGCTAAATAGTAGGAGAGAATAAAGCTGAGGAATTTACAGCCGTGTATTGATGCCTATGGTCTCCATCTATTGTACCTTTATTTCATTAGCTTCCTTTTGTACCTTGGCTTCTGTTTCACAGTATATGAGGGATTATCAATTTACATTGTTGTCTAACTAGCTTTTAGCAGTAAAAGTACACTAACCTCCAGACATTCATGTACATAAACAGACATTGGGACATGGGAGACAATGTTGCACCACAAATGACAAAATGAACCTAAAACACATCCCAAGTTGTTAAATCCTAAAATCACACGGCTGCAACGACTGGGAGCAAATCTGACATTTGTAGGTTCATTTCGACTTTGTGTCCATTCGGTCTTTCGCACGCTCTCTTCTTCCCAGCCGTGCTTTTCTTTCCCCCGACCGGTTTTCTCAGTGGTAAAATGAGCGCGTCTACTTTAAGCTCCAACCATAAACCAGCGAGTGCCAAGTACACGGAGAGTAGCAACCACCGCAACAACAAACAAACCTGAGTCGGCCAGTAACACTGCAGACGCACATCAGCAAATACCCAACACACACACAGGCCCACAAATCACAGAATGAAGGAGATGTCCATATATGAGTGTTATCCTTAAACCAGTCTTATATACAATAGACTGGTTGAATGCACTTGATTGATTGATTCGATTTGATGTATTAATACAGTGAAGTAACGTAAAAATATGGTTCTGCTGTAACTGTTTAAAAACTTTGAAGACAAATCTGTTGTATGAAGTTTCTGTGAGGACAAATGCTGCTCATTCATCACGTCATGAAATCTCTGTCTTACACACACACACACACACACACACACACACACACACACACACACACACACACACACACACACACACACACACACACACGCGCCGCGGGTCTCCTGGTGTATTGTTCTGACCCCAGGCCACCCTCCTTACTCTGAAGCTGACCTTTCTGTGCTGAAAAGAAAAACTGCCCGTGTCCTGAACAATTCACACTGCAACACACACCTATCTACCTTCAATGTGCGCGCACACACACACACACACACACACACACACACAGACTATAAGACTAGTGCTGGGTGCAGGAGGTCACTAGGTGTGAAATCGATGGCTGTAAAACCAAAGGTGATAAATTACTGGGTCTGGGGCCTTGAGACAATTTGCAAGACAGGACAGAAAAAAGTACGTCGTCTCCATCTCATCTCTATCCGTGCTCTGTCCTTTTGTTCACTTATCGTAAATCTTAATACAGTTCCATTTGTGCGTGCAGCAACTGGCGTTCACTTCCAGATACCGAGGCGTCTGTTAAGTGGAGCGGCAAATTTCATCCAGCCTTTAATAGAGGTGCTTGTTTTTGTTTTGCGTTACTTCCCCTCTTCTGCACTGAAACACAGTCAATTAGAGTCAAGCGCAGGCTTTGCTCTAGAATGACGGGTCTCGTCATTGTTCAGACACAATTAAGATTATAATCACACATTCATTTGTGTGGTTTGAGAAGGTGTGTTTTCCAGTGTCACTGTTCATGAAACTATAGCAGCACCTTCCCGTGTGTGTGTGTGTGTGTGTGTGTGTGTGTGTGTGTGTGTGTGTGTGTGTGTGTGTGTGTGTGTGTGTGTGTGTGTTAGAGACAGTCTGGATCCCTGTGAACTTTGGATGAGCTTAACTGTGGTCAGCGAGTGATCCCATAATGACGACTGGCTTTACCGTCTGTCAGAACCTTTCACCTCTGCCCACTGAGGCACGTCGCTCCCTCTCCATCCGCTGCGTCCTCTGCCTCTCACACTTTTCCACCCTTATTCATATCTTTATTTTTTCTCTCTCTACTAGACAGTGTAGTGAAAAAAAAATTAAAAGCTGCAGCCGTCTGTGTCTCTCTCTTTTCCACAGCACAGCAGGTTTGCTCACTCAAACAAACTGCTTGATAATGGAATCATCTCTATTCAATTAGGGGTCTAACAGTCTCCTGTCTCGGTAGTCCATAACACACACACACACACACAGACACACACTTCCATGCCTTTTCTCTCTCCCTGCTTTAATGCAGCCAGACACCAGTAATGTTGATGATGGCAGTAGATGCTGATTGCTCCTCATTCCCTTCCTCTTATTCTCTCTGTGCTATTAATCAGCAATGAAGGAGAGTGAGGAAGAGAGGAAAAGAGAGAGAAAGAGAGAGCGAGAGAGAGAGCGAGAGAGAGAGAGAGAGAGAGAGAGAGAGAGAGAGAGCTGCAGGGGTTTGGTCGGTCAGCCGCACCAGAGTGAGTAATTAACTGGCATTAACTCATTTAACTGTCCCAGATGCGGCTGTGAATATCTGAGTGATGGGGAGAGGAGGAAAGAGGGAGAGGGGAGGGAGAGAGAGAGAGACGGAGAGAGTGAGAGAGAGTCAGTGACAGTCGAGGCCTCCCTGCATCAAGACAGCAGTGGAGACGCAAAACTCGGTGTTGAGGAGTCAGTGTTGAATCCTTAGTCGTGAATATAGAATGAGTGTGTGTACAAGTAAAGAGCTGTGTGTGTGTGTGTGCGTGTGTGCGTGTGTGCGTGCGTGCGTGCGTGTGTGCGTGCGTGCGTGCGTGTGCGTGTAACCCTGTCCTGGATGATTTATTTACTGTTTTAGGTTCATGAGCAGGGCAGAAAGACGATGAACAGTCACATTTTCGTTCCCATCGCGTCCTCGTGTGAGACGCTGTTCTGGTGTTTGCAGGAGCTGCAGAACATCGGCGAGCAGCAGGGATTCACACCGCAGGACCAACCCTGTGCTCCCTGTCACGGGTACAGTAGCCGACCAGTGGAGATAGCTTATCACTGGAGCAGCCTGCTGACGTGAGAGGAGACAAGCGGGTTGATTACACAGGCTGATTGCACATCGGGAGGCAGAAGTTCGGGTTTTGGGAACGGTTATTTGTTTTTGGTGCCGTTCGGAGCTGAGTTCACGCTAACAGGTGTTTATACTGAACTGGATCGCTCCCGAGCGTTCGCTGATTCGATGCTACTGCACGACGACGACAGAAGCAACACTCTGACGACTACCTTGACTTTCTTTAGTGTGTTTGTGTATTCTATTAGTCATTAGCATGTTTTTATTTGATCTGCTTCGCTATGTCTATCCCTCCAGGGTAAATATTTGAACTCCTTCAGGTTGAATTGGCTTCTCCTGCCAGAGTCTTTTGAAGCACAGAAAGTGGACACATGGTTTGCCCGATAAGATAAGAAAGTTCTTGTATTTTTGCCGACATTTGAAACATTTAAGTGCTTCTCCGCTCCGGTGTTGTGCTCCTAAGTTTCTGACTAGGCAACAATAAAATAGGTGCCACTGCATTCGCATGTTGGAGACGGGAAAACACAGCGCTCATTTTGAACCGGTGCCTTTTTGGCACTGTCACACAGCGCTGTGTGTAAAAATGATTGAATTGAAATGACTCACATTAACATTACAAATCTAACAACTGGTTGTTAGGTAGGGTAAAATATGTAAAACATGTGCTGGTGTAGGCGAAGGAACACCTTTGAAATCGGAGACAACTGCATGATAAATTGTCTTTCACAGTAATTGCTTGGGAGGGATTCCACTGACAAAGTTTCTGTTTTTTTCCTCAGCTGAGGTCCTGGATCTTATCTGCACGTTTATAAGAGCATTTGTTTAGTCTAGAATTAGTAAAACTTTAAAAGAGTTTGTCTCTTCGGTTCTCCTTTTTTTTATGCTGTTGTCACCTGCTAAATTGAACTTCTTGGTGGATGTGCCCTTTGACCTTTGCTTATGGACAAGCAAACAAGGCTAAGTAGCTCCAGTTACGACGGCTTATTTAATCAAGGTTGTTAAATGAAAGAAAGTCAGTTTTACATCATGACATAACAAAAGCTGGCGACTGTAGGTCAGCGTCGGGAAAAATCAAACAAAGAGGCATTATTCATTTTGCCGCATTGGATCTGCTCCAGAACAACTTGATTTGCATTTATCCAGTGTAAGGCTCTGAAAAGGGGGAGAGAGAGAGAGAGAGAGAGAGAGAGAGAGAGAGAGAGACGAGCGTTCATCTGAAATGATGCATTGCTGACACACTGTGAGTGATAAAAGTAATCACTCTAGATTCCATCTTTGGAGTGTGTGTGTGTGTGTGTGTGTGTGTGTGTGTGTGTGTGTGTGTGTGTGTGTGTGTGTGTGTGTGTGTGTGTGTTTACTTTTTTAACCTGATCCGTTCGCTTTTGCTGCAACTTGGTTCCATTTTAGTTTAGTCTCCATGTTACTCTGTACTTGCACCGTAATGTGACATGTGCGCTTGGATGTTGGCGCATGAGGGGACGAGGAACATGGCTGCCAGTAGTGCGTCTGCAGCAGCGTGTGGCTGCATGTGTGCTTGCACCTTTTGTGTGTTTGACGGCGTCTTATTAAAGTGTCATTTAGACAGACACTTCTCAGAGTCTGGCCCCAGGCAGCCTGATAGATTGTAATCATGGACTAAATTACTACTTTCCCAAGCTGTAATCACAGGCTATGGGAATGTGTGTGTGTGTGTGTGTGTGTGTGTGTGTGTGTGTGTGTGTGTGTGTGTGTGTGTGTGTGTGTGTGTGTGTGTGTGTGTGACAGACAGAGCCTCATCATTGTTTGGCATGTGTCTGTTATGATACAAGTGAATGTAACAATCTGCCCGATTGATTTAGCGCTCACTTTGTATCTCATCTGCGCCCTCACACAGTCTTCACTTCCTGGGATTAAGTCTGCACCTTAAATGGCTCCTTCCACTCGCATACAGCTTGGCAGGCCTTTCAAAACATTTGTGAATGAAGTTAAGAATTTTTTTTTTTGTAATTATGACTTCATAATCCATGTGGCTATTTTTTTAGATTTTATCAGTTGAGTTTCTACCAGTCTACAGCACATGAGCGTTAGACTGGGTTTACATTAGCTACATAAGTACTGGCGTTATCAGAGGCTTTATCAAACAGGATTCATCCAAGAGCACAGGGAGCAGTCGGTGCTTTTAAAAAGCCCACTCCTTTGATGTGACAGCGACGACGACCGGTCCGGCGACACTCAGCCTCGTTGAACTGTGACTCCAACCAGCTCATGGTCTCTATCTCTCCCAAGCTTCCATCACTTGACTATTTTCAGATACTGAGCACGCACACACACAGACACACACACAGGGCAATTATGAACATACACATGCACTTGTCTGCCACCTGAAAAGTGCGCACACACACGCACGCACACACGCACACGCGCACACGCACACACACACACACACACACACACACACACACACACACACCTCCTGCCCTTTAGCGCAGCATATGATGACAAGAACTATCTTTCCTTTTAACCTTCTTGCCACGCTCTTATGCGGTTATCGCTTCCCCCTCAGACTTCACCTAGATTACGTCCCTTCACAGCTTGGCCACTCTACAGCAGGATGTCGGCGGGGGTGAAGGAACTAAACGAACCAACGGGAGACGTCATGTTGTATTTCTGAGTTGTGACTCAGGGCAATTAGGATCACAAGCTTGAGTAATGAGTCGTTAAAGAAATAAAATGGGATATTTAAAGGGGCACAGACGCCTGCTGTTAGTAATCAGATACTCCGGTATTACACTTCTGGATTTATTACTCGTGCCTGTAATGGAGCCCACAGTTAAGCCGCGATGCTTTAGAATGACATAGTGCCTTATTTGAAGTATTACTGACGAGCAAACACATTAACACTCACACATCCATTTAAAAGCTGCGGTATTTGATTTCCTCGGGCCTCGGCGGTAACTGGATTGGTCGGCCGAGCGCCTTTCCTGTCTGATGACTGGATTTGATTCTCGCGTGTCCGGAGCACAGCCCGATGCGCCGGGACGCCGCCGATTAACCAGGTTTCTCTGTTTTTCGACGGTCTCCCTTTCTCTCTCCATCCATGGCACTGTTATTGGAAGAAAGCGATAATTCTGCCGCACTTCAAACACAGCCCCCTGACTAAGACTCCGCTTAAGTCTTCTCCGAGGAAAAGCCGCCTGCCTGCGCACAGATGTCTCTGATTAAATTGTATCTCAGAGAGAGAAAACGAGAGTCCTCCTTACAGCTTCTCCTCGGTTCATGCTTCCCCTCTCCCTCCCTCCCTCCCTCCCTCCCCCCCATGTCTCTATCTGTCTCTCTGTTAGCTTGCTCAACTGGCTGTTGCCAAAAGAGCCTTGGGCGACGAATAAATTGCTTTGGTTTCAGCAGACAGAGAAGTTGGCTGAGACAAGCTGAATCAGTGCATTAGATGCGAAGGCCCCCTCATAGACTGGAAGTTAGCCTTTAGCACAATCATTGACCGTGAGTGATGATTATGTCTAATTGAAGGAGACTTTCGCTACCTGTAACACAGCTGGGGGGCTTTGAACATATTGGAGGAAAATAGGCAGGGAGTGTGTGTGTGTGTGTGTGTGTGTGTGTGTGTGTGTGTGTGTGTGTGTGTGTGTGTGTGTGTGTGTGTGTGTGTGTGTGTGTGTTAAAAAGAAAGAGGTACATTAGATTACAGTATGTTGGAAGAAGAGAGACGTGGGAATAAAAAAATCCAGTGGCAATGAGAACGAGAGACACATAATGATGGCGTTCACACAAGGTTGATGCATCCTAATAAAGTCACACATTTACAGCATAACCACACTTTTGTTTCATGTGAGGCCTGTGGATTTCGGCTTTCATTGTTTGGCTAGTTGAACTAATTTGATTGCTAAATATACAGCAGCTTAGAATTTGCCTTTAACAAGGAAAAGGCATGCACACATTAGTACTAACGAAGGGATTTCTAGCCCATCTTGCAGCCTTTCAAATCGTTCCCAAAGCCCACAAAGAGGGAGCATTTTAATGGACTGGACTAGAGCTCAACATACAGTATGCAGAAGCTTCCAAGCAATTTAGAGGCAAAAATATCAATATGCTCATTGTGCATCAGTGGAAAAAAACACATTCTCTCCAAATTTGAACACTGGCGATAACAGGATATCATGGCATTTTCTTCAGGCTTCATTACGGTTACTGGGCCAGTGTTTAGAAGTGTGTGTGTGTGTGTGTGTGTGTGTGTGTGTGTGTGTGTGTGTGTGTGTGTGCGCGCGTGCGTGCGTGTGTGTGTGTGTGTGTGTGTGTGTGTGTGTGTGTGCGTGCGTGTGCAGGAATGAACGCTCGAGCCGAGCAAAACCGGTGCCAAAGACAAAAACAGCCACAACCCCTCCCGCCTCGCTCCGCTTCCACATAGCACCGGGCTCCCTGGCATGAACGGTAGCCACGGGAGTCGCTTCAGATCATCTAGGAGGGTATTGGATGGCCGTGGCTGCCTTTTCACAATAAACTGGCAGGGTCCAAATTCATTAGGGTAAAATTTGGCCCCGGCTCCAGCTCTGCAGTGCCCACAGCATTTGGCCCTGCTGCGCTGCGCTGCGCTAGGCCGAGCCGCGGAGCGTTTTTGCCCGATCCAGAGAGAGCCATTAGCGGCTGCTTGTGATGATGGCTACGCTCCCCAGTGTCAAACACAGATAGTTGCCTTTGAGTGATTTGAGCGATTACCCTTTTTCACACAAGCGGTGGAATAATGGGTAAGGTGAGAGCGGAGAGAGAGGAGCGAGGGGGAGGAATTACATAAAAGGCAGACGCAGACAGAGGAGGGAGCGCAACCAGAGGAAAGAATGTGGATTTTAAAACACTTGATATGACACCGCATTCACAAAGTAATCACTGATTAAATGGCAAATCCATTGATGACATTTGTGTCACGCCCCCCCCCCCTCATTTACTGGCCAGGTCAGAAAAACAAAACGCAATGATATGATGTGAAATATTCTCTTTGAAGCTCGCGCTGACGGCATTTTCCCGCAGCTCCCGTTCAAACGTCCACTGGAGCTCCTCTGTTAAACTGGAGGCCTGGCCGCCGCCATCAGAATCCATGCTTCGCCGATGACGCAAACAGAGAGCGAGGCGGTGCAGAGGAGCCGCCCGCCGAACGCCTCGCGCCCTGAACGGGCGTCCACGGGATTTGAAACCCGCACATTTTGCTTTAATCTCCTCCGTCTGCTTCACAACGCGACGTTCCAGCGCTACTGTTGTCTCTTCTCTCGTACGATCTTAGTTTCAGGTCTCCGGTGGCTTCACGTACATGCACTCGCGCTTGTTGCGAACACGTTTGACTACTTGAGCGCGCTGTTTACTTTCTCCACTTCCTCTTTGTGTTCTTACACACGAACAGCCGCGCGGCTACTAATCTCCATCCGCAGTCTTTGCGCTTCAACTCTGGCACAGCTTCCGCTTCCAAGTAAAGCTGTGAAATGATTGAAGTGTTTTTGTCCCGACATGCAATTATGCAGTTAGAGCTGTAAAACCCTTTCTATGGAGGTGTTGGAATGCATACTTCTGTGGAAACCTGCAAGGCTTTGGAGCATTTGAGAGACTTTAAATGAATGCGAAAAACTGCAGTCGCTTAAGTAACAGGTAAAAAATCCTTCATCCGGTGCACGGAGGCATTGGTCCATTGCTGAGGTCAGTGCACAGTGGCATGAACAACGATCTCACTAAAGCAGACGACGCACGATGATGAACCTTGACAGCACAATATGCCCGAGCAAAGTCATTTTTAAGTTTATGAAGGTATTTTAGTCAGTTGAAGTTGAGCAATCAGGCAATACGTCAAATAAAGAAAGTCGACAGGCATCTAGATAGGGTGTGGGATGACCTGAATGAGAATGCAGCCGATCTGCGAAGACAAATGGTCCAGAATTCCTCCTGAGCATTGTACACGTCTGACCCACGGATATTGAAAGCATTTGTTTGACTTTATTGCTGCCAAAGGAGGTTGGGCGAGGCTTTAAATCCAACGGGTTTACGGACGTCTTCCACCAACTGTGCTCATGTGCTATGTTACACACACTGGAAGACACAGAGAAGTTAATATAATGGTGCTTTATTAGGATTATCCAGGCCATCGCCACAAGCTTCCATTATACCATCCGAAAGTAATGCACATGTTGCGTTACAAGGCTACACACTCCGAGTCCAGCACATCCGTCCTGTCTCCCACCAACACTAATACACACATTTAGTCCTGTGACAAACAGCTGGCACTGAGCTCCAGATGGACAACAGCTCACAGTGTTAACTGAATTATGCATTTCATAACGCACGGTGCCTATGCAGAGTAAGACGAGCTGATGGAGTGGAGCGTGCAGAACAGTGTGCGCTCTGGATCCGTCGGGCCCCTGCATCGCGAAAGCAGGTTCTCGTAAATTTGTGTGTACTCGCTAACACAATCCCATTGTGCGGTACAGTGGAGCGGGGCCATAAACAGGGGGCACCTCTCCTATTTGATAACAGATAGGCTCCCGCAGGAGCGGCCATTATTCCTTTGCATTTTGTGGAGCAAATGAACTTGACAGATGGCTGTGTCACCCAAACCCTTGACTACCAACCTGATTATGCAGAAAACAATACAATAGAATAGAGCGGGGGAATCATTACCGGAGGTGGGGACTGTGAGCTTGAGAGCGCACACCGGCACCTCACCCACGGCTGAGGACAATGCGCCGCAGCCCGACAAAATTACACTTGTGAAATTGAACAGCAAGAATGAGTTTAACATAAACTGGGTTACGGTCAGGCAATCTGTCATCAGACTAAAGCCATTGTCTGGGGCTGCTTGCATGGCATATGAACTCATCCGTCATCTGCGGCTCTATTAATGGCCACAGCTCAGGTTTTAAACTGTGGAGGTTTACTGGCTGCAGCGAGGCTCCCCTGCTGCCTGTATGCGCTTTATGAGCTATGTGGCATTTTGTGTATTGGGCGTGTAGAGGGGAAGTGAGTTGTGTGAGGTGAGGCCTGTTGTCTAGTGAAGTCCAATGGAGACACAGTTTAGTATTTAAAAGTATCTCCTCGTCATCATCACTTGTGTTGTATTTTTTTTAATGCAATATAAAGTGATGACCAGTCTGTGATACTTATATTCAGACTTTTGCCTGCTCCGCTAGTGCAGCCTAGCAGAAAGCAAATGCCTGAGCGCAGCTAACAGGTGGCGTGCTCCAGCGACAGTATAAACTATAGCATGCGCGCTGCTGAACTTCAAGGAATACACGCTGCAACATCAGGGTCACATCTGGAAGGGGATTTTTTTTTTTCTTCACATTAACACCGCTTACATCTAATGTCCACTGAGCTCCTTTCTTCCCTTACATCTGTTCTGAAGCCCGTATCAATTTACACAGGCCACTTTGCACATTTTAATAACGGGCAGTCGTGCTATTATCAGAATGCTGGTTGTATGTTTAAACCTGCAGCTGGAGGACGACGAAGTCTGAACGCCTGTGCATTCTAACGTGGTCAACGCAGCCTCCAAGGCCTCGGGTGCCTGTTTTCATTCACACGTTTTGGTTGAGTTACAAGTGCCTTCTGCTGGTCGGGTTGTTGGAATAGCCTGCCTATGCTACATGCAGCTCCATGGAACTGTCCAGCGAGCGTCCGCCCTCGCCCTGAGGCGCGTTTGACCTCATCTCCAACACTTGCATAAACACGGAGTCCAGATGAGCCCGCGCTGCCCGCGTTCCCTCAGTCCAGGGTACGTGCGTTTCATTAAGCCCGTGTTTGAACAGGCCAAACACACTGTCTCCGTCGCTGACGACTTTAAGCTGTCAGGAAAACGACATCATACGACTGCGCTTCCTCCTTCGCAGCGCGGCGCGAACTTTGCCGCCGCGGTGGCGAGAGAGCGCTTCGCTGCCGCGGCCTCGTCCCCACCGACGCTCGCAGTTTGGTGGAATTATTCGCGGGGGCGCGGAGTGCAAACACGAGCGGGCGTCCCGGAGCGCCGTAAATAAAAAGCGTGGAAGTTTTTGCTCAACCTGCACCCCCTCCCCTCCGTTCTGGCACGCGTGGATCGGCGCGACGCGCTCCTGACAGCGCGTCGCCAACTCTCGGAGCAAACCAACAGTGGCCTTGTGTCAGTTTAGCACCGCGGTGTTCGCTATGTACACACGGCCAGTCAAATCAAAGGCCTTGTTTGTGCTGGGGCACAGAGCGGCTTTTCAGCGGGGAGAAATAAACCTTAAATAGGAAATCTCACACTGTCTTGTAAGTGGGGCTAAAGGAGGCGCAGCCTGAGAGGGGGCGAGCGAGCGAGCAGGGAGTGAGGGAAGGGAAAAACAACACTGTCTTTAAATGACTTCGATCTGGGTGTGATGAATCACAGAGTTGCAAATCCCTTTTTAGCTAATTGCTACCAGCATGTGAGATTTCTCCCCTACTACCATGTTCAATATCAATTTTCAGGACGGGCAGAGAGAGATAGCCCCGGTCTGTTCCCCTGAGTCTCACCAGTGGCCTCACTGATAAAAACTGCACTAACAGCACTTAGCCATTTCAGAGACTTGGGAAGCAGACACGCACACGCACACGAACGCACACACACGCACACACACAGGCTGTCTTCTTCACAGCTGTGTGTGGTAATGAAGGAGAAAAGATGGGCCAATCGAAGTGAAACAGGGAACAGGCTGGTATCATCTGCTCCGTGACCTTCTGAGAAGACTGTGTGCACGTGTGTGCGCGCTCCTCCCAAGAAGTCTGGAGGTCAGACCTGTGCTCACTGAGGGGAATTAACATTTGTCTGCTTTGCTAAAGACAGGCTGTACCCCGTGGAGAATGCAGGGACTGTGTGCACATTGCTTAGTCCTAGTCTGTTTCCATTCCCGCGCAGTGATTATGCAGTGCCATATTGTGCAGAGCAATTAGCGCTGCGATGCGCTACGTAGCAATTTTGGCTAAGCTGACACTGTACGTACTGTAGACTTGATTTACTTTACAACCCTGATAAATGACCATAGCTGTTTGTCACTGTTGTAACATATAGAATTAATGTGGATGCGCGCGGGTGGTGTGAGGTTCCACAGGCAGCTTGCCCTTGACCGGACTCGGAGGGGAGACGACACGGCAGAACTCCCCTGACACCTTCTGCACCGCTCAGGCTGCTGCCTTCACAATTAAAGAACCATCTCCAGCTCGGAATCCATCACGGGAAAAAAAAAACCAAACTGTTCATCCAGCCGACGAGAGCATGGATGTGTGTGCGCATGAGGCAGCAAACCTGCAGGATGCAAAATACAGGAGGAAAAAAAACACAAAATATTTATGGACTGAAAAGTATTTTTTTTCAAGAAATGATGGAAAGTCAGTGGCAGAACCTGTAGTGGAAATTTATTGCACGCTCAGCTTGATTAGCTGCTAATGGGATCCGAAGTTCACAGGTGATTGAACTAACACACTGTCACCAATACCTGCTATTAAACTATGTGAACAAGCAGCTGCAATAGGTTCAAATGACAAATTAACTTAATAACACGGCTCCAAGTGGTAATGAACACCCCCCGTACCTTTCGTTCGACCCCTTGATGTTTTTGTTTCATGTGTGGCTAAAAGGCCTAAAGTCACCTAGTCCCTTCCCTGATTATGCAAAAAGCTCTTAAAAGAAGCAAAGAGGGGAGAGGTTTGAAAGATCCGTGGCCTCCACTCCCTGCTCCTTCTCACTCTCTCCACTCTAATCTGATTTCTACCAGGCATCTTTGATCTAGGCCTGGGCCAGAGGAAAGCAAGCTACTGGGGCCTTGCCTCTACACATGAAGTGAGTATGGAGATTAGCAGCCTTCCCTTACAGCTTTAGTGGCTAATACCTGATTAGGGCCCAGAGTCAGCCAATTGTCTCAATGCTGGCTATCAATACCAGGCTGGCTCTAGAGGGAGGTTGGGGTTGAATGGATGTGGAAGGATGGGTTAGAGTGGTAGGGGTGGTAGTATAGGGGAGGAAGGGTTGGGATGAAGGTTGATTCCGTAATGGATACTCATTTTATCCCACCCCACTAAGAAGATTAGGCCTTGGGGTGTCATATTAGCTGTGCTCTCTGGGTCTTTGGTGGTCCATGCTCTTCTAATGGCGCTGGTCTGATTTCTCCAGTCTTGTTCATGTTGTTGGGTACAGGCTCGCATTACATTGTACATTACTACCGGTTCACAAAGGCTGCGAGCAATAAACGCCCTGCTTTCTTTCAAAATAAAAGAGCTAAGGTATGAACGCCTGTAACGCTTCACATCTGCTTTGCCTTAGTAGAAAATTCCCCCATCTTTAAGAAATAAGCTGCTCCGTGCATACTTCGAAATAAGTGATTGCTGGACTAATTTGATGAATGAGGTGAGATACGTTGCAAGTGCACTTTGACAGACAAGAGCACTTTAAATCGGACGGCGCTTGCCAACATATGACACAACACTTTTCCAGATTTCGGTTGTTTTCCTTCGCAGATGTAAACTATGTTTAGGGAGTGTTGTGTCTTCATGAATTAACGTCACATAATTAATTCAAGACCAACACAATCTTGAGTGTTTTCTTGCCCTGACAGTAGAGTGCTCTGAGACAGAGCTGGCAGGGGGAAAAAAAGAGGCCATGAAATTTTTACAAATGTGTTGAAATAGACTGTAGACATCTTTTGCATCATCTTGCTCTCCGTGACTTTATCACTTTAAACCCATCGGTTTAACAAACGTCAGTGTCTGTGAACTAGCTCGGACAGTTACAGCACCAGACATGTACATAAGACTGCTGGTTTACTTGCATTCAGGTGAAATAATACTAAGTCACATTTGTACGGTAAGGATCTGCAGTGGGAATCTTGATTTGCAGCTGAAAGCACAATGCTGTACTTAGCATGGATGCACAACTGTTCTATGCACATTAGAGCAAGAGCAAGAACAGTTACACACACAATATGAGCACAAAGGTGCAGGACTGAGATGAAGAAAGAGAGGGAGCTACTTGAGTAACGCCTGAGCAGCCTCATTATCCTAAGAGCTGCATCTCTTTACATGTAGACTCTTTATCTACTTAAAACTCTCTTCCTCTTTGTTCCGCCGTCCACGGCTCATAACGCCTTTTAATGTGTGTGTGGGAGAGAGGAGGGGGCTGGATGGCATGCCTGAACAATTGTGCGAGAACACCTTATTAGTGTGATGCCGAACCTCTGGATGGGAAATTAATAAATAAAAGGTGGGGATTAGCTGCATGAGTACACCATTTTGCTTTTTTAGGGAAATTAGGCCTGATGTGTTTAAACGATGCCGATGATTAGTCCCTCATTATCGCAACCCTTTATCTCTAGACTCGTATTTGTCTACTAACAATTTCTATCTAGCTGGTAGTTTAATAGCATGGGGTGTGACATTAATTAACTAAAGAGTGAAATCTCGCGGACGGTAGCGCTGTGATGTGTTCCTCTTAAGTAGGTGTCGTTATTGTGCTCCTTACTTTTTTATTCCTGGTGTGCGTGCGCCTTCGCTTCGCTCACCTACGGCGTTCCATTCATGTCCCTCCACTTTGTCTGCCTGCCCGTTCTGCACGAAGCACTTAGCAGTCCAGCCGGTGTGATGAGGAAAAACAAAGCTGGCTTAACACAATGTTGAACCCAGTTTTGTGGTGGTGAACTTCCCCCTCATCAGCGGTGGCCCTCGACCCATTTAGCGTCCCCTGAGGAAAAGCCGAGTTAACGCCTGCGCTCCCCCGCGCTCGGCTAATGAGAAGGGGCCAAGCATCGCCACCGCCCTCCTCGGCCTCTCCCTCGCCGAGACCTCTCCGAGCAAAATCGATTCTTGATGTCAAAGGCCTAACATTCCTGGCCTACTCAGCCAGGAGTCCAGCAACCCCCCCACTCAGCCTCAGCAGCACCAAATTAGCAGATTTCAAACACACGAGACACGGAGGTTATTCTGCAACTCCCTACAACTTCCTGTTTCATTTGAACTCACGGGGATCATAACTAACTCAAAGGAATGCCTGACGTCGGACCTGTAGTCGGTGTCAAGCCAGCAGCGTTTGAGTGCCACTGATACCGGGGTACAGGATGCAGCTGACACAGCCTTTGTTATTTTCAGTCTTCATTAATAATCTATGATCTCCTTGTGCTCCTCGACCCTAGAATGGTTGCAGGCTATTTACATAAATTGACAAGGATGCCAAAAGGCATGCTGTGATTTTTCAAAAGTATTTTTTGCCCCCAAAAGACACAATAAAAAAATAAAAAGGATATTTATTAATTGGATGGTATCCAGGCTATGTTTACGTATTTCAGATTCATTTATTATGTTTTTTTTGCCCAGCTATGGAAAAGCATTTGACTGACACAAATACATTATTCTATTTGTGTGTTATGTCCCATGGGGCTGTTAATTATTTGTTTTTCTTGAGTGGGAAAATTTAAAGGAAATTCATCACAAGTCTCACACTGAGGATGATGTCTGCTTGTTTTCTCTCGCCTCATTTTATGCTCCTCTTTCCTTATGTTTCTCGTGTTTGCGTGCGTTCAAAGAAAATCAAACCGTAGCACAGTTGAATACATTAATTAAATGTAAACATGATCAACGCAATTTCTAACAGTAGAGAGCGTTCAGCTTATCCTTTTAGGTCAGTCTAGACTCTAATCTGTTGTCAACAATGACAAGTCTCAGTTTTGTCAACAGCCGTGATATTGAAATTCAGCACTGGAAAAAAATGTGGCAAGAAAATGCTAACATTAAACAACCTATTTCACAATTTATTATTCAGAGTTAATGAAACTCTGAATGGAAGCTGAGGACCGTATTTAGCTGTCAGGACCGTTTAACATGAAGCATGATTGACATTTTGCTCTGTCTGACTCCCAGTGGTTTGACTCATATCTACTCACTCACTTTGCCTTAAGGTAGACCTTTTACATGATATATGAACACAGAAGAAGAGTGTGATTCACCGTCTCTATGGAGTCCATGACAACTTGTGGTGAGAAAATCTAGTGGCTTTCTAAAGAAACTCGAAAACTCTAAATACACACACATCAACAGTGACACGGTTGCAGTTCAGGTGTAAACAGTAACGGCAATTTCTGAGCCGCAGAACCTCTGTTAACACAGCGCTTGTTCTTTGATACAACAAGGTTGGAGGGGCAAAAAAAGTGAGGGAGAGAATCTTCAATTTAGTGAGCACAACTTGAGTCATTATTAGAAATGACAGTTGAACCTGATGAAATTGTATTCCCAATTGGAAAACCAAATTGCTATCAGACCAACATGATTTCCTTGTGCTAGGACCATGCTAATTCTGCATCAAAACATCGGTAAATGTATTTAAAAGCCATAATAGCATATTACCATGCAGTCTTCCTGCGCCCTCATACGTGGACCCTATTAATCTGGAACTTCGATTTGCATGTAAATGTGGTCAACTTTCATATCATCAAAATACATGAGTCCTACACCGTCAGCAGGCCAGCGAGGCGCATGGCCGCGTGTGTTTGTGTACATAAAAATGAAGTCTGCATGTGAATATATGCATGTGTGCAAATACAGATTTGTGTGGGTGTGCGCGCGTGTTGGTGTGTGTGCGTCGGCCGGACGAGAGTTTAGGGATAAAATAATGCATTGAGCCTTGATGTGCAATTACTGGCGTGTATTAGGGATTTCGCAGAGGTCAGACAAGCGTGGCAGAGGGAGATGCGAGCGATGTGAAAAGATGAGAAGGTGAGACGCGGAGAGGGAGCGTTTGCGTGTTTGTGGCAAAAGTGGCGAGTTTGGGCTGAGGTGATGGAGACGGCGGCGGAAGCGGGCGGCGCCACGGGGGTGAGACGTCGTGGAGCGGACACCCCCATCAAACCATCAGGCAAATCAGCAGTTCAAAGACTAGTTTTATCTCTACTGACTTATCTCACTTCTGTTTGAGCTATGATTTAACACGGGGCATTTGCTTCAGGTGCAGCTCTTTATTGAATCTACCTGTTGCAGCAAAGGAGCAGGTGAGAGGCTGACAACTAATTATACAGTAGCAGCAATCACCTTGATATTGCTCCTGACTCAACTCGCGCATTCACATCTGTCATTTACAACAGCCAGGATCCTCCCTGCACTTTTTTCTCCCTCTCCCATGTGTCCGCGCTGGGTTCTGCATGTTCCACATCCCATTTTGTGCTGGAAATAGAATATTTTGCCTGCTCAGGTTCCCACACGAATATCTGCAAAGTGTCTATCCAGAGGGAATCAATCACTCAGTGGCAGAGCCAGGCAAAGCACCGCCTGCCTCTGGGAGGACACAGGGGTAGATAGGTGGGTAAACAAATGGAAAGGTGGAAGGCTTTAGAGGGAACGTGGAATTAGGAGGCGTGATAAGAAGGAAGAGAGGATCAAAGGATGGAGAGAGGTACGATAAGAGGGAGTAAGCAAGGAAGGAACAGTGAGGGAGGAGATGGCAAAAGGGGTCAAGATACAGAGAAAGAGGAAGAGCAGAGGAGGAAGCTTTAATTGGTCCCTCCATCCACGGGTTCATCACTATTTCATATGCTGTTTAACCTTTTTGAGGAAACCTGCCTCAGTCCCCTACAGGCGTTTGATTCAGCAAAAGACGAGCTGATTAATTATATAGTAATCTTCTTTCGCTGCCTGACCCCTACTAAGAAAAGACCATTCACAACATAAACAAGTGACTCAAATAGGCCAAGGCAGAAAAGGTAAACTAGTACATTAGTACTGTGTAACAGTATTGCTGCATTTATAATTATGCATTATGTATTGCTTAGTGATATGTAATCGCCAAAGAACTAGTCTGTCAAGCCAGCATTGTCACTCATTGCAGTATCACATACATAGAAATATAGATACAATTTTAATTTTTCAAAGTAGAATATAAATATATAGTAGTATATAAATGAGGAATAAGAAAATGGCATCACACTTAAGGGGCTCACTCACCAGAAGAAAGGGGGCCAAAAAGTGGGGGTTAGGGAAAGGACACAAGGTTAGGGACAGAAAAGAAAAGGAAAGGCGAGGCTGGAAGCGAGAGAGAGAGAGAGAGAGAGAGAGAGAGAGAGAGAGAGAGCACTGACTAAGGAGTCATTATCCTGTAAAATATCATTTGATTGGCTGCTCAGTGGCAGGGGCCCCTGGTGGCTGCAGCTCTGTCATCTGGCTAAGGAGAGAAACACACAGCTTCTCACTTTTTCTGTCAAAACCAGCTTTGCCCAAATGGTATCACTTTAAATGCCATGACAGTGGAAGGTGGAAGGGAGTGTGATGGGCCTAAGGGTATACATAGACCCCATATGCTAGTGACACTGATACAAGTGTAATTCTAGGCTATTAGAGTGACACAGAAGATCCTCCCAGCCACACACACACACACACACACACACACACACACACACACACACACACACACACACACACACACACACACACACACACACACACACACACACACACACACACACACACACACACACAGAACACGAATCAGCTGAAGGGGGTGTCTATGTGGAACAGGCTGTCATGCCATGAAAATTTAAGAAATTCTTTAACCTGGCCTTGCCTGATCCCCTTCTCCTTTGAATATTTTATAATGCCAAAATGATTTATTAACTTGAGACAGGTACAGCTCAGTAGGGCCAGGTAGAGCCACAGGGACAACAGCGGGGTAAGACCCGCAGGGTGCCACATCGATCAAAAGGCAAAAAGAAAAGATTGATTCCTACCTTACTTTACTGTGGATTTTTTTTCCAATAAGGCTTCGCTTTTCCCGTAACTGGAGCTGAAAAAGTATTACCATTTAAAATGAGAGGAAATCTTCCCATGATTCCTCCGATTTGAGTTCACAGTGCATTGGGATGTAATAGATTGTACAGGTTATATTTCTAGCAAAGCAGGAAAAACAGGACACCAAGAGAAATCTACACACAAACACACATGTTGAATTAATTTATAGCTAGCTGTTTAACGTTTGCCATTTAAACTAATGGCTAGCTTTTATGATACAATGTATCCAAATCTGTTGGGAAACATATAGCCATAACTCTGTCTCTTTTATGGCTCGTGATTGCCGCAGACACCGTTTGGCCAACAATGTCACAAAGGTCACTGAGCGAGGGTGGCCCCCGAAGAGAAATACAGCAGGAAGACACCGAAGACCATAAAACATTCATGTAAAAAAGAAAACGTAAGGGCAGGGCATATCAACACACAGGAAAATAGAACGGGAAGAAATAGAATGAAACAAAAGAAATTACACAACCAAAGCGAACGAGAACCGTGAACAAAAACCGCCAGGCAGAAAGCGAGAACCGGTGAAATGGAGGGAGAGTGAGCGAGCATTGAAGCAGATAGTGCCCATGGGAGCCGGCGAGAGAACAAAAGCGGCCCTTCTGCTAATTGACTGCAGAATTAGCCCCATCTTCCCCGGTGGGACCGTGGCGCGGCAGTGGCAGATGGAGGCAGACTGGACACCAGAGCGGAAAAAAGGCCTGCGAAACCTGCCGTGAAGCTGCCCACAATCGCGGGTCACAACACCGCAACGCGCTCCTTGTTTGACAGGACATGGCCAAGCAGAGAGAAAGGAGAGCGAGGGCTGGGTGGATTAAAAAAGGTCAAGAGAGCAGGAGAGAGGGAGGGCGGGCGAGCGAGGGGACGGGGAAGCTAACAGTTTATGGGACTCCTGTGGGAAACTTTACACCCTGGAACTGTGACGTGCAATTTAAACACACTTGACCGAATAATGATTTCAACGTGGCAGCGACACGTGTGCGATGACCAGTGCATGCTGGGTAATTCTGTGAGTAATGTGCGGTATTGCGACAGTGTTCCTGCGCAGGCGGCTGATGCGCTGGAGTCAGGGCGCCCGCTGCGACAACGCTAATCACCAAGTGGTCACAGTGCCATGGAGTCATTGTTGTGACCTGCACATACGCCATAAACTCATCAATGTCATTCAGGGTTTTATAGTGCAGATGTGCCACACCTGGCAACGTGCCGCCCTGGATGGCGGCCCACGTCATCGGACCGGAATCTGCTCACCGGTAAAAAAAAAGATTAGTTGATACTGTTTACTTTTTTAAAATTAGCTGCTATTGCACTAGATGCTGTTTGATACTAAATTATTTTGATTTGCTTTGTTCACTCTCAATCAACTCAATCTGAGTCGTTGTCACAAACTGTCACATTCTTAAATTCTGTATAATATTTCTGACAACAAAAGCTGTTGAAGGCATTTGGGAGGAGCTAAATTGCTTTTTATTGGGATTTTGTGAAAGATGAATATTCCTGAATAGATGTTATGATTTGTACCTGTACTTTGAACAAAACTTTAAATTTGAAGTAAATAGGTGAATCAAAATAAATGTATTTAGTTTGTGAAATGTTTAAAAAAGTTTCACCTTTATCTTTTCAGGGCATGTGTTATCATTATCATTATAAGCTGTCAGTGGAAACAAATACTGTAATCTGCCATTTCCACACCATCGTATGGGTAAAGATACACATTCTTTTACAAACATATACACTGTCAAAAAATGATTAATAAACTTTGATGTCACAATTTTATTTATGAATTCTCAATTTTCTCAAATAAACTTGAGAGCCAAAATAAGTTATAATAATTCAAATCAATAACTCTAGAGATACCGCTAAAAACGTATGATGACAACACACACACACACACACACACACACACACACACACACACTGCATAACCAAGTAGCTACTGTTACTGTGAATTACACTTCTCAAAGCACTTTTTTAAAGTGCCAAAAGCAGCCATTCCTCTTTCTAGGGATTACTCTGAGGAGTGTATTTACAGTTCCTTTCTCTCATATGAAGGCTGTATGGAAATCAGAGGACTACAGACACCACTCATAGGCTGTTTTGAAATTCAAAGAAGGTAGGGAGTAAAACTATATTGTCCTTTTGAGGATGCAGGAGGATGCTTTCCATTCTGCACTGCACCATGACTGTCATAGTAATCTGATATGACAAATTCACATACAGTGGATTAGCTGCCAGTGGTGAAAGCCAGAGCGGTTAATATTTGTTGATGTTGCTTTTATCCAGCAGGCCTGGTGTCCCTGGGCTGTGGTTACCCTGACGATGAGAACAGGAGCGAGAAGGGAGAGGAAAGGAAAAAAGGGGAGGATAAAAGGAAAGGAAAGGAAGCAAGAGGAAAGGAAACCTTATTTTCTGGCTAGGAGAATAAAACAATCTCAGGGCCACTGGGCCTGCTCATCACTTTGCATGCTGTCAAAATCTTTGATGTTCCCCGACTCTTGATGTCGGGGGCTATGAAAAATGCTTAGCTTAATTTAAGCCTCTCGCAAAAAAGGGCTAACAACTGTAATTAAATCATTAAATTCTTGTCTACGCTTCACAGAGCATAAAGAAAATTAACTTCCCACCAACCTCATTTTCTACTTGAACATGAAATAATGATTTTTTTTTTCTCAAGCTCATATAATTACAAAGCTAACATCTGATAGAGTCAGCATCCAGGGGGGATTATCACATGCATGAGTATTAGACCTCATTACCAGCTTGACTGCAAAATTATTACATCTTGTAATTGGATGGTGAGATTTATACACAGATTGGCCGGGTTTCTGTAAGATTGTAATTACAAGCTTCATTGGTTTGCTACTTATCGGAACTTCACAGAGAAAACAACTGGTAAAATGAAATGAGCATTTCATTAACCTATCGCCTTATCAGGGGAAAAACCTGTGTAACGTTCATGTATGCATTAACATAAATAGGATCATTCATTCTGCCGCCAGATAGCCTGGGCTGAGCTCTTTTCTTTTTTTTACCCCCCTTCTCCTCCAGTCAATGAGGACAGAGAAAGGGTGGCGGTGGCGGAGGCGAGGGTTTGATTACAGTCAGGCTAGGAGGGGAGGAGATTGGTGGCAATATTCATTCATTTTCACAGAGTTTATTTAACCTTCATAATCCAGTGTTGATGGGGAAGGGAGGGAAAAGGGGGCGCAGAGGGGAAGGGAGGGGTAAGAGATGGGAATAGGGGAAAAGGGAAGGGGGGGGCGCGAGAGGGCTGAGGGGAAAAGAAAAAATAATAATAAATTAGTTGTCTAACGTTACAAGGGATGAACTCAATATATCTATTACTTAAAGACTAACTGACTGTGAAAGTGCTCATTTCACGAGAGACGAGGCAGCGAGCTGGCGAGTACTCACGAGGCTCTGAGGTGGCGGCTCGTCCCCTCCTCCCTCTCCCTGCCTCACACGCACACACACACACGCTTTGATGTTTCCCCTTTCACTGTTAACAAACTCTGGCCATGTTCCCCTCTTGCTCAAACACAACGGCAGGTGCAGATTGGATGCCCACATAAATAACCTCCTCACACAACGACACCAGGGGATCGATCCAGATTTTGATGGGTGCTGCTCCTCATACAAAAGGATCGTGTGTGTGTGCGTGTGTGTGTGTGTGTGTGTGTGTGTGTGTGTGTGTGTGTGTGTGAGGGAGGGAGGGATGCGACGGGGTGGGATGAGCGGAAAACAAATGGGGACGAGCAGGATAGGACAGAAGGGAAGAAGCTGCAAAAGGGGGTAACAAGAATGGTGGGGGGCGGGGGGTGGTGGTGGGGTAAGGGGAATAAAATGGTTCAATTACAAGGCGAACACTATTTCTCTCTTCTTAACAAGAGATTTCATGGTGTGGGCCAATGTTTGGCAGAAACAGCTGAGTGCCACTAATGCTGAAGCATTACACTGCACCAGATCAGCTGGCCCCGTTCGAGGTGGGAGGCAGTTGTTATTGAACTTCATTGTCAGATTGGTTTCATTTCAGCTGGGATCAATGATGCTTCAACGTGGGGGGGGGGGTAAAAGGCAAACCTGCCACCCGGTCACAGCGGCGCCGGAGTCGGCCCATGTTCCGGTACAGACTTTTGGGTCTGCAAACCATCTTCCTCGCTGTTTCCTGTAATTAATGGAGGAGTTGCAATAAAGAAGAAAGTCAAAGTTGTTCTTATTAATTTGCTTCAGGCAGTGACTTACTAAATGTTAAGATTTTTATTCAACTCCTTCTCAAAAAACCCCAATCACGTTAAAGGCTCGTGGCTAATAACTTTTTGTGTGGGACACAGCTCAGTTGTACAGACACGTCATTCGTTGTTCACCCAAAGAGGTACGGAAGGTCATGCACCCCAGCATCACCTGCATCTTTGTTTTTCCCAGCTCACTTCTAGATGTGTCATGGTTGTCTGAACACAGGAAATGATGATTCCATGTTGTTTAGTCTTACTCAGCCACACGGGGACGTGTAATCTGTGGCACAAAGAGCTACATTAACCTCCTGTATTTTTAAGAGTGTGTGCTCCCCTCATCACTGTGAGGCACAAGTGAATTTGACAGGCTGCTGTTTTGATCGGTGACCCCCCCCACACCCTTGGCTGCAGCGTGGGCCCAGTAGCCAGATGACATCAATGAGCCACATTCAAATAGTTACTTGTCTCACTCATGTCGAGAACAATATCCTGTGACACAAATGAAACTCTGCAACTGGGAAGTTAGCGTGTGATACGTATTTTTTTCTATGATTAAAGCTTCCTACTACAAATTATAAATGAGCTATTTGTGTTTCATGTCAGCAAGCAGCACACGGGCGCCGCATCTGGAAGGTCAGACGCTGGTTTTCATCTTTCGCTGCGTTTTGAACTCGTAGGTTTATAAGCAGCTAAACACTGCAGGAAGTGAAATCCCCACGCAGCCAAACAGGGCCGGTGTGATCAGTGATCAAGGTGATGCTAGTGTTGACTGAGAGGCCGAGGCGTCCTGGGGAGCGTGTCCGGCAACATGAAAACAGCAGGTTCCAACTGCTATCAATAGTTTGCGCAAAGAGACACCAAAGCGAAAAGCGGCGCAACACGAAGACTGATGAAAGAAAGAAACAGTCTTATTAGAATTCCATGTGTCACGCTGTCTGTTGATCATTTTATCTTTAAGTCTATCCGTTAGACCACTATCAAAGGCTGCCGTTTCAAAAGAACTCTTCAATGTGTTCAAACCGCTTTTTTCCGAAGACGGCCCTTTGCTTAAAATTCAATTAAGTCTGTTTATAAATAAAGGGATGCTGCACAAATCTGCATGCTCCATTTTTTTTAACAAATTTTTCATGTTCACTGCATAGAGCTGAATATATAAAGCACAGTGTGTTGCTTGAGCCTCTTTGCTTTCCAAAATTCAATTATTAATTACTCATTACTCACGCAAAGTTAAAGACCAAATTGGTTAAAGAATTGCTAAAGTTGTTAATTAGACTCTACGGCGGTCAGTGTTGTCATCACATGCTGACAATTTCCAAGAAAGGTAAATTAGCGCGACCTCTTTCCTTTAAATGTGGGGGATCTCGTGGCTGAAGTCGCTCTCGAAGTCACTGGCTGCAGTCGCGAATACGTGCGCTCACTGAAGACGGCCCAGTTGAAATCATTTATACATTTCATACAAAAACGCTTCCATGAGTTTTAATGTTAATCCTCTTAACGCACTTCGCTGAGCAAAGGCCAGTAAACGCTACACCCTCTCTCTCTCGCTCGCTCGCTCTCTCTCTCCTTGGCTAGTGCTAGCTATTCATTAGCTCCAGCCCCTATGGCAATGAGAGTCTTTAACCTCCATTAGATCTAATGTTGATATGTTTCCCCAGCAAAGAGCCAAAACAATTAACACCCCTTCTCGCATTTCTCTCCCCTTGGCCCCTAACCACATCAAAATCTGGGCCCACCCATTCATTACCCACCCCTGAGAATGCCCTTGGGGAGGAGAAAAAGTCAGATCCTTGGCTGTTGTCTTTTGTATGGTATGCAGTTAGAAGCCAGAATGAGTTAAAAGAAACTTGTCAACAGTAATGAAGCGCTGTGTTTCCCCTACGAGTCGGAGTCGGTGCGACAGCGAGAGGTAATCACGTGGATGAGCTACTTAATCAGCTCAAGATGAGCTACAGCCTCCGTGCGCTCTGTACTCGCACCACTGCTGCCGCTAGTGTTCACGCTGCAGCAGCATTATACTGTGCTCCTACATCCACACTACTTCACCCCTGTCCCCCATCGACGCACGCTTGAAAAACAAAAGTTAGTTCAGTTAAATGGATCTTTAAAATATGTACTGGCACCGGATTGTGGCTGAAAAGTGAGGTTGAAACTGAGTTGTGCTGAGGGAGGACTCTCATAAATGCTACATGTAGAAGGTTATACTGCCTCAACAGTGAAGAGTGGTTGTTCTCAATAGAACGTCCTCCTGTACAACTCCACCACCTATTCTACTATGACCCTAACAATAAACACACAATAAACTGTACAGGCTCAGCAGCTCCCTGACAGCGTGAAGTGCAGTGGGTCGGCTGTGTGTAGAGCTGCACCTAATGAAGAGACCCATGAGGTAAAATACAGTATTGACAACATGTACATGTAAATGTGTTAAGGAGAGTGTGTTTATATTCCAGCTCGACTTAACTGAGTGAACCTTTGGCCTAAGAAAGAAAAGTGAGTCTATTTAGGTTTTTCATTTCAGAGTTTTAAACTAGAGGACCGGTTAATAGAAATAAAACACGTTTGCGGCATGAGACCTGTGCTACACATCCATCTCCTGCAAACGCACCTTTGACAAACGCCTCAGCCCAGAAGGCCTTTGTCGCACAGGAACGGGGAAACGCCACCGTGCCCGGAGTTTAGCCGTCAAGAGAGAGTGAGAACATCTTGACCTCCTTAGGCCCAGAATAGACCTCTTTTATTATCCAGGAAATTCCTAGTTTCCGTAGCTATAGGTGCAGTACAGTTGTCTGTGTATCAGATGTCTGACAGTAATACCAGCGGCCCTCTGACTCTAACCCACAGCTAAAGAGTTCCTGGCTGTGACGCGGTGCGGGGAGGTCGCTGGGACCCGTGCGTGGGCGCGTGTGCATGTTTGCCTGCGACGCTAAAGAGGAGGAGGTCCAACAGTTAGCTAGTCTAATGATATCAGCGATATCCATCTAATCTTCTCTCTCCGGGGTGAAAATGGTTTTTGGTTTCAACACTTAATTTGATAATCTGTGAGAAAAGCACAAAAGGGACATTCTGTGGATTCTTAACCTTTCCTCAACTTTGGCACTCCCAGAGGCAGGAAAGGAGTATCTTTCACCGCTGTTATTAGTTCACAAAGACACCCTTGACCTCTGCAGTGGTAGCCAACTGTCAACATAACCGATGTTATTGTAATGCAGGTTCACTCTCTTTGACTCCTATTGGAGGCACTCAGGTCCGCGTGTTGACCTAGTTCCTGGAAGTCTGACTTCGAGCCTGTACAGATTTAATCAAACCGATCGAGACTGAATGAAGCCACTATAATCCCCAACCTCCTGACTAATGTTTTGAATGTGAACACCATTAATCTCACGATTATGAAAATACACAAGGCAACTATAGAGGACAACTTTTGTTATCAACATTTTGAACAAAAGCAGGAAAGGACAAATGTTGGCATCACGTTTTTGCTACAACAACAGATGTTGTTATGTTTGTTTACATCGGAGCCTTCTTGACAAAACAAAAGCAAAACAAAATACGTAATCTTCTGCCATAGTTGACACTGTTGAAGTGTGTACAGTATGTGTATGAATGTACAGCTTCATTTCCATCTTGGACACAAGTGAGTTCTGTCTCTTCCAATAGGCCCAGTGATGTGTAAAATAAACCTTAACACCATTAACTTTTGGAGAAATCTAGAGAACACTAATAAATTGTTGAAGAAAGATGGAAGAAGAAGAAGGACACTGCAAATGCACAACACAGGCTGTTGAACAGAAGTACTTATCCACTACCTGAGTGACTTATTAAAATGTGGCCATTAAGGCGTAGCAGCTTATGAAGAGCCTCCTGTAGATTTACATGATAAAACTATCAGCTATGAGAAGCCTGGGGATTTGCTTTGCTTTGCTTCTCTCTCGTTTTCATTGTGTTTCTTACTTTGCAGGAGAGCAGAGTATGCGAAGATCCGCAACTTGTGACGCTGGGAATACGTGTGCGTGTGCACGTGGGTGCGTGAACGTGGGTGCGTGAACGCGCGTGCGCATCGCGCGGCGACGCATGCAGATGGTGAGGGACCATCTGTTTCGGGGTAACGCGTTACAAGCGTAAAAAAGCGATGGACGACGAGAGGATCCGGAACAAAGTTTCACCGTGCGCCCCCCCCTCTCTCTCTCTCTCTCTCTCTCTCTCTCTCTCGCTGTCTTTCCGGGTTGAAGCTGAGGAGCTTGCAGTGGTAATGAGAGTTTAACAAGACCCAATAAATCAGTTAACAGTGATGGTTTATTGCCCTCAACACGTGTCTTTGTTTACTAGAGCTTAGATTTCAAATTTTAAGGTTTATGCGAAGCAAAGGAAAAAAAATAAAATTCAAGGCAATCAAACCTTTTTATTATTATTATTATTATTATTACTAATATTATTATTTTTTCGACCGTACGTTTTTTTCTCATTTCTTTTTTCTTCCGTTCTATTTCTATTTAGCGCAAGTTGCAGTCTCCTTCTTCCTTCCTCGCCCCCACTACCTCACCACAGCCATCATATTTAGCCCCACGCACACAGTTCCAGCAGGTTATCACAATTGCCATTCCTCCCTCCTTTCTGATGTGTTAACCCAGATTACCATCAGTGCCCCTCAGATATTTTTAACAGATCCTCGGCGCTCGGCAATATCCACTCGCAGCCATCTGGTGCAGATCAAAATCTACTGACTTCTTGGGATTCAGTCGTTAAGGCATTAAATCTAGATCTACAGAATGGCCCCCTTTGACTCGGGAGGTGAGTGGTGTGAGAATCAAATCAAATAAAAATAGAAGTGTTAAAACATGAACGCCCCTTCCTCTCGTGAGCGACGCGTCCGTGTCAGGAGTGGACAGCGAAGGAAAGTTGAGGCTCGTGTTCGATCCTTATTTTTTCTCAGCTGGAAAAGGGATAAACGGTTTAACATGAGGTGACCAGAAGCTACAGCATCCGATTTTGTTTGTGACGTGAAACATCTCCTTTCTTATATTAACCTCAAGTAATAAAAAAATAGCCCCTATAATTTAAAAATATAATCGTTTAAACGCCGTGGCATAATTTGATCCATCAGAGTCTTCACTTTGAGTTTTCCTGTAAAAAGTACACGGAGCACATTCTGCGGCTAACACGTGTCCCTGCAGACTCGGCGTTTGAGTTGTCTCTAGGTTTTCCTCATTCCTCTTCACTTAAAACAAGGCGAACGTGAAGTGGCTCCGTTGTTACAAAGGACAACAACAATCTGGTCTAAATCCACAAGCGCGCGCGCGCAGGCGTGCGAGCGTGCAGTTAAAAAAAAGAAGCTGAGAAAAAAGGAAAAGAGAGGAGGATTAAAGCTTCGTGACACGTCTTAGATAAATACATTAGAAAAAAAGCGTGAGTGGAAAGGTTCAAGTGAATTACTTGATGTAACTTCTGAATAAATGCATCTTTAAAATTAGACCTGGTTCTAATAAAGAATTATTCATTTAAATAATTGTATTAAAACCTTCCTTTAACAAGCATAATCCTCATAACAAAATTAAGGTGATGGCGTGTCGCTTGGACTAGTCGCTAAATTTGGAAGATTCAGAATAAAGTCTTCAAATAATAAATATAATCCGACTGACTTTTTTCGTAAATTAGTAATTATAAATTAAATCAGCGGTTAAACAGCTGTGATATCAAATAGTGTTTCCTCTGCGTAGAGTTTTTTTCCCCTTTAATTACAATTTTAATCTATTCAAAGTAAGTTCCTTCTGACGGGTTTACTTCCCCCTGTGTCGGACAGCTGTAAAATCGTGTAGACAGGTTGTCATACAACAATCAAAGCCTTCGGTGAATGGACTCTAATGCTTGAACATTTAACATACAATAAGTCCAAACACGGAGGGAGAGAGAGAGAGAAAAGAGGGGAGAGAGAGAGAGGGAGAGAGAGAGAGCGAGGCAGGAGAGGGCGAGAGAGGGAGGGAGAGAGAGCAGCCCCAGCCACTGTGCTCACTCTACATTCACTTTATTCACATCGCTCCAAACGAGGAGGAGCTTCCAGGCTCAAGTAGGGGATGCCAATCAAAGCATCAACTTCAAATTGTATCTGAGAGATCAGCCTGGAGACCTCGGGGCCAGGCGCGTCAGTCGGAGCGCAATTGTTGATCAGATCACATCCAGCGGACTTTGCGCCAGAAAAAGACAGGAAGCCGAGATTTAAGAGTGGGTTGTTTTGACTACATACCACTATATGTGTGTAGTAGCTGCGACTTTGGCTTAACACCTTCCCTTTACTCCTGAGGGTCCCCCCTTTTTTCTTCTTTTTTTTTCCTGACTCGGTTGTTTTTGCGCACAGTTCGTCGGACGATAGGGCTGTGCGACATTTTGGCGGTGGAGATGTCTTTCCCGCAGCTAGGCTACCCGCAGTACTTGAGTGCCTCCCAGGCCGTGTACGGGAGCGAGAGACCGGGTGTCCTTACGCCGTCGTCCCGGGCAGGGAGCAGCGAAATCGGAGGAAGTCCATCCGCCACGGCAGCGGCGGTTTCATCAGTGTTGGGCATGTACGCCAACCCGTACGCACACAACTACAGCGCTTTCTTACCCTACACCAGCGCGGACCTTGCTCTTTTCTCACAAATGGTAAGAAGAAATGTTGTTGGTGCGCGCGTGTGTGTGTGTGTGTGTGTGTGTGTGTGTGTGCGTGCGTGTGTGTGTGTGCGGGAGCGACCTGGCGATGCAAAAACGAGCGTTTCTGCGCGGCGTTCTGGCGGAAAGAGCAACCACGGCCCAGAAAATGCCGTGTTAACGAGGAGAGAGCGTAGTTTAGTCCTAACGTTTAATTGACGATTCGTGATTGCGAATTTACATTTGCTCGTTTGTGTTACAGCCCTGCGGGTTGATTGGCCGAGCTGACAATCTGAAAAGTTTCAGACGAGACCATGAAACGCGTTTTGAAAATCAGCTGGAAGTTTTGAGTCCGTTAAAACGTGTAAAGAAGAATAAGGCCTGTGTCTCAATCAGGAGGAAAATATTTATTCAATAAATCAGCGTATTGTCATTTATACAGTGAAATGACCAGAAACATTTTATATAGACTGCGAGCGGATCATTTTGATACAGAGAAAATTAAGTCTGCAACGTATCAAAAGCTTAAACTTTAACTTTTGATCTTCAGGGCTTTTGTTTTGTCGGCGTTATACACAATTATTCTGTCACTGAACGCCACGTGGATAGTTTTAGTTCGCCATCAATTGGTTTAAAACTCACCAGGCGATAATAATTAACGTGCAGGGTGTTAATGCGCTGGCTAATGTGTGCATCTGGCCCAAAGGCAGCGTCTACTGCGCCAAAGCGCCCAAAAAAGGGTCTGCACGCGCAAAGGAGCACGTTTTTTATTAACGGATTATAAAGTAACGCGCACGCAGCCTACGCGTGAGTGTTGGGGTAAACTTAAGTCGGGCCTTTAAAGTGCTTAGACGCGCTGCAGTGTGCGCAGTTTTGCAGGTACACGCGAAACCTGACACCCCTTTGCGCCATCTGCGCGTCCACGGTGACAAAACGGACCTTTTCCTCGTGACGTTCCTGGTATTTTGTTCTGATACCAGAGTGACACGTCTGGAAAGTGTTTGGACGGAAGGACAGACAGGCACGAGCCCCTTTCAGCGAGCAGCGGTGCAGGTGCCGCAGGCCCGGCCGTGGAGAGGCTCATTGTGAAAAGCGCCCTTTATTTGCTTTTAGCGCAAGTGATTTTACTACTTTAAAGTGCAAATGATGGCGGAAATGCATTGGAACTCACTCACTCTAAAAAATAATTTTGCATCTTAGTTTGCAAGGCTTCTCGTGGTCGCAGCTTATTTACATTCGTTCTTTTTTTGTCTTTATTATTTCAAGGGGTCCCAGTATGAGCTGAAGGACGGCCCCGGCGTCCATCCTGCCAGCTTCGCGGCCCACACGTCTCCCGCCTTCTACCCGTACGGCCAGTTCCAGTACGGAGACCCGGCCAGGCCCAAGAACGCCACCCGGGAGAGCACCAGCACCCTGAAAGCGTGGCTCAACGAGCACAGGAAGAACCCGTACCCCACCAAGGGCGAGAAGATCATGCTGGCCATCATCACCAAGATGACGCTCACGCAGGTCTCCACGTGGTTCGCCAACGCCAGGCGGAGGCTGAAGAAGGAGAACAAGGTGACCTGGGGCAGCAGGAGCAAGGAGGGCGGAGAGGACGGGAACTTGTTCGGCAGCGGCGACGAGGCGGAGAAGAACGAAGACGAGGAGGAGATCGACCTGGAGAGCATCGATATAGACAAGATCGACGACAACGACGGGGATCAGAGCAACGAGGACGACGACGATAAGTCGACGGAGGAGGGCAGGGACCACAGGGGCGCGCTCGGCGCCGCGGGGGAGCTGGACAGCTTGGAGAAACGACGCGCCTTCGCGCTGCAGGCGCACGAGGCCTTTGACAAGGCCAAGAGCGCGATTTCCGTGCACGCGGGGAGTAAGGAGAACTCGGACGGCAACAATAACAGCAACACCACCAGAGTGTTGTCCCCGGACAGGCCCGGGAGCTTTCCCCTCCCGTCCAACAATAAGCCCAAAATATGGTCTTTAGCGGAGACCGCCACCAGCCCCGACAGCTCATCCCAGAAACCCGCGTCCCCCTGTGGCCCCGCGGCCCCCACGCACCCATCAGCGCCGCACCACCAGATCCAGACCCACCCCGCCTTCCTTCCGAGCCATGGACTGTACACGTGCCAGATCGGGAAGTTCCACAACTGGACAAACGGGGCCTTCCTGGGCCAGAACTCCCTGCTCAACGTGAGGTCGTTTCTGGGAGTAAACCAGCACCACCACCATCACCACTTGGCGGCCCAGCACCAGCAGCAGCCGCAGCAGCCGACGTCGGTGGTGGTGTCGCCGGTGGCGGCCGCGGCAGCGCTCAGCAGCGACAGCAGGGCCCCGCCAGAGACCCACAGTCCAAAGCACATAGGTGCGTGACGAGCCAACAGATCCGTGACGTGACGGTGTCTCGTTTTTTTTATTCAACTCACTATAATTATAATACCGCATATCTGTTCACACACACAGACAAGCAGAGGTTTACACACTTAAATCATTAACGGTCACATACGCACACAATTCATGTCCAGCTGGACCGGCTCATATAGGTTATATCAGCCAACACACGGGCCTGTATTTGTCCGCACGCCTGTGCCAGAGCTGACATGTTTATTCTTCTCCCCTTTATAGACCATGAAAACGGTGTAAGATCTGATTCACCTCCAACACAGACTCTGAAGTCTTCCTTTCGACCCATCCATGACAGGTGAGACACGTTTCTTTTAACAGTTTTGCTCTTGTTGATTTTTTGGGAAACGTGTTGCCATAAAAATGACACTCGCCTCCACATATTGAATGTTTTTAACGATTATTGCAGGATTAAACACGTAAGTTCGTAAATAAAATTGTTTTGAATTTATGTTTATAGCGCTTTAAAAAAAAATAAAACTAATACTACAGAACCACACTGGATGAAATCTAATTCAAATAAAGATAATTATAAATCACACAAAACAGTTTGAACATTTCCCGTGTTGAATTTGCGTGTCTTACACGTTTTAAATTAATTGTATTCCATATAAACCAACACTAAAAAATAAAATAAACAAACTACATAAAGCACAGTTTGCTTTGGGGGCGTCAGGGGTCCTGACTCCCATCCCACACCCCCTTTAATTCCACCCCTCTGGGGAGAGTGTGGCTACTTATCAAGTCACCGAGTAAAACGGGCTCTGCCTGGGCTGTGTGCTTTCCCTAAAGACCCATGGGAAACCCGGAGCCCAGGGGAGCGCTCCTACCGAAAGGGGCAAAAGTTTACCTCGGTTTCATTTATTTAAAAGGCCCTCTTTAAAATATAATATAATATAATATAATATAATATAATATAATATAATATAATATAATATAATATAATATAATATAATATAATATAATATAATATATTATTATTATTATTATTATTATTATTATTCAAAAACGGTGGATTGAGAAGGCAGACTGCAGTCTGTTTCAGATCAAAACGGCTCAGCCACACACTTGAAATGCATATTGAAACCCGCTGTCCAAACACGGCGGGGGTATTTATCTACCTCTCTGTATTATTCCTCATCCAGATCCTCTCTGCCTTCCAGCGCCAGGAGTCCACAAGACGCCACGCAACGGGTCCTAACTGCTCTCTCCTCGGCTTGATCAAGACATTTTTTTTTTCGTGCTTGGGAAAAAAAACTGAAAAGAAATTGAAAAAAAAAGACTTTACACTCCCCTAAAAGGACAAGGAGAAATAATAATGCAGCGTAGCATTCAGTCGGTACAGAACAAATGGCGTAATTTGGTAATATCCTGTGGATGGATGGATTACTTCCTCTGTTGTTGTGTAGCCTATAATCGCGCCTATAATGTTACTCTCTACACTTTGCCCAGGCACACTGGGACATTTTGGTAGGCTTTTTACTTTATTATAATTATAATTATTTGTCTCTATCTTGTGTTTTTGGTGTCCTTTCTTTATTGTAAATACCAAGTGATTTAAATTTGTAAATAGGAAGCGTTGAAGGAATTTGTCCAGATCGTATATTTTGCCTAATAAACTAAATGAAATTATAGAGAAAATTCGAGATCCTCAGATTATATTTATTCCTGGCTAGATTGTTATTATGATCATTATTATGATCATTATTAATAAGATTTAATTTTAAGAAAGAGAGGAAATGGGAGCGGAAAAATATTGGCAGCCTTCAACTAAGCTTAATTTTATTCAACTTTGGGAGGAAAGCAGCGTGGATGCATTGAGGTGCTAATAAGTGTCCAGATGGTTGCTGGTGACAGAAAATGGACAGGAGCAGCTGGGAAGGTCATTAAGTAATAATATGGGAACGCCCAGTCCAAACAAAATCAAATGGTTAAAATCTAATCTGTCAGAGAGAGAAGTCGATTCCAAGATAAATTATTAATATTTTCTTTTTCGAGGGGGAGGAGCAGGCTGACACTGTCGGCCCTGTGGACCAGGGTCAGTGTTTTGGGTCCTGTCTGTTCTGCGGCTGATACTGATTATTAGCCTGTAAAAGCAGATTCTCTTCCTCAGCCAGTGACCAAAAGCTAATATTGATTCACCCCAATAGCCTAATGAGGCTGGAACATAATAAGGAGTACAATAATTAAATGTGATGGGAAATTATGAGAGCATATTATTTTTTTTTCAAGCCTCTCTCTCTTTTTGGATTTACAAGAGCCCATTCCCCAGCGGTATTGTTCCAACACTTCAGCATCCTATTGTCTGCTTGAAAACCCTGACACCTAAAGTTAAAATTATCGTTTTAAAATACGTGTCCTGGAATAACCGACATCGAGAGGAAAGGTTCCCTTCGAGCTGTTTAAACGGCAGTAAAATGCGAAGTGAGCAGCTGATCAGAGCGGCCCAGACCTGTGGAGTGACTTATGCACATCTGTTTTGCAATATTACAGCGACCTCTATAGGCGAGAAATATATTGTCAAAGCTTGAGGCAGGTTTTAACCTCCAAAGAGCCATAAATCACACATAATGCAACGGATGCTTCCCAGTTTAATTACAGCATGTAGAACGCCATTGTACTATGCTATTAGAACTACTAGATGTATAGAAGCAGGTGAAGTAAAAGTGTGTTTAAATACGGGGATCTTGTTACAGGTTTAATTATTATTTTGGATATTGTTTTTTTAAATAGTTATGAGCAGCCAGATGCTGTTAGCAGTGGCACTTTTATAATTTTCTGAAAAGCTGCCGCAGCCTCCAAGTGAAGTCCTCCTTACAGTCTGTTGTTTTTTTTAATGCTAGTAAAACGTGGACTAGTCCACATCTGCGTGGCACAAGCGGACGTTTATGTGCGTAACGCAGTGGAGGACGGTGCCGCAGATTTACGGTTAGTGAAGGTTCCCGTTGACCCGAGCGCGTCCATTCTGCATTTATAATTCAACCTGGCCTAGAGATCATAATGTGGGAAAATATTGCACAACAGAACCGAACAAACAATATGAATGAATTTACAGCAATGCAGAGCGAAGGCCAGCGGAGTATCAGCTGCGCAGACGCGCTTTTGTTTCGTTTTTCTCTTCCTGGGGTAGAGAATAACAGTGTGCGGTGATGGACCGCGGCTCAAACCGCGTCATTACGCGTCCGTCGATCGAAATTAGAACGATATTAAACCACGTGCGGCCCTTATCAGTTTCACTCATGCTCCAAACAACGCGTGCGTTGACAATGATGCTTCTAATATTGAGGCGGAAAAAAGGCAGGTGTGTACATTTCATATTCCCCTCGCCCCCTCCCCCCCGCGCTCCATTTGCACACGACATCCTCTCGTGAGTTGACTTTTGGGGCTAAAATTAAATAACCTTTCGGTGTCCCATTTATTCCTTTTGTACTGAAACAGTGTGAGGTTAGCGCAAAGGCGTTAGCTGCAGGCCATAATATTGTGTTTCCATAATATATACAAAATTATTCATTTAGTAAGTGGATGTACAGTGGATTGTCTAATGGGTAATGAGCGGAGTTGGAGCTGATAATTAGGCTGTCACTTCTAGCCATTTCTTCCCCGCATGCCCTGGGCCACGACGCAGGAGGGCGGGGGGCGATGGAGGGGAATAAAGGAAATAAAAACCATGAAATAATAATAATAAAAAAAAGAAGCGCAGATAAATGAATTAAATGAAAACACGGAGCTAATAGATAAGGCTTATTTGGATTACAGAGGTAAATACCTAATATAATCACATTCTTTTAAACACAGCAACCATTCTTGGACACAATAACTAATTCTTACGTTATGGTAATTACCTTGTAATGGTTGTAATGATCAGATAATTAGTATTTCAAATAATAACTAGCACACAATATATCGCAGGTCCACCAACAGAATGAATTTAAGCATGAAAAGGCAGGAGGAAAGAGCCGATCATGACTGTTCCTAACAAGCTTTAAAAAGGCTCAAACATGTTCAAAGGCTGAAGGAGTTTCTGCCGTTTTATCTGGAGGCTGAGAGCTGGAAACTATTGGGGAGATATGCAAATGGTGGCTCATGCAAAGACAATAAGTTGTTGACCCTAAAACAATTTAGCATTCTGTCACAGGCTGTGGCCCCGCTATAATACCGCCGCCCTTTGTTGGTGGACAAGGACCATCTCCCCCTGCAACTGAGACGTGTCACACTGTGGCAGTCCATTCATTTTAGTGGTGAATCGCACGTTGTGACAGTGTGTGTGTGTGTGTGTGTGGGTGTGGGTGTGGGTGAACCGGGGAGAGTGAGGGGGAGAGAAGTGACTGCGTAGGGAGGAAAGTTTATCACTGTCTTGTCTTTTTTGGCAGAAGCGGGCTATCCTTACAACAGATTCGACCTCTTGTAGTCCTACAACACAAATGTCTTTGCCTCTTCCTATCCCCCCCCCCCCCAACATCTCTGTTGTCTTTTCTCTCCAAGATGCCCGCCCGTATCTGCCCCCCCCCCCTCTAGTCCATTTATCTGGTTTTCACGACTGCAGCGCCGGTTCGGACGGTGACACAAAAGCCGTCCCGGGTTTCGGCCCCCCGGCCACTGGTCGGGGGGGGGGGGGGGGGTTAAGGCACAACAGCAAGCGACAACAAGTCACCGGAGCCCAGCATCAGCAGCCACAGCGGGGCCGACGTCCAACCCCGCTACATCGTGTTCAGCTGACTGCCCCGCCGCCGCTCCTTGTTTCAGCCACACAATGGCAGTGAAAGGGACAGACGCCTTGGTCACAGGCTTTTCATTCCGGGAGCGATCGGCTGCTGTAAGACACAGCTCCTGCCACAGGACGAGGCTGGAGGATTGGGTTGGAGAAGGGGAAAACGGCGAGCGAAAGGGGGGTGGGGGGGCTCTCGGCACGGCTACACTCCAACACAAATAGCAACAAGGAGCCGGTACTTGCCTGACAACTGGCTGACTGACTGACTCGCTGCCGGTTCAGCAGCGACTCACAACGGCTCCACAACCCATGCAGGCCCCTCGCTGACACCACAACCTGGCCTGGCTCACAGAGCGACTAGAAATAAACACGGCCTCTCACTCATGTTCGCCTGCCTCGCTTTCATTTGGCCACTCAAGGCGACATTCTTGCGTTGTGATCGGGCAAGAAAGAGAGGAAGAGATAACAAAGCGAGGCGGGGGGAGCGGTCGAGGAAAGTTTTCTCCATCTCGGCTGAACATTCCTTCTGACTCTGAGCGGAGAACACAGGGAAGCGCGCTCACTTCTCTGCGATGAGGACAATATGCTTATTTGGATCTCAGTCAAAGCGCCGTGCCAGATATTGGGGCACTAATTAGCTGGCCTAATCTAGAAATAATATCCTCAAATCTGATATATCCTAGTTGAAATGGTCTATTTTAAGAGACCTCGGCTGAACATGGAGGTTCATTATTATCTTCTTGGTTGCTACATGTTTGTTGATCAAAGTTATTTCCATGCGTCTGTTGTTTTTAAAGGGTATTGACAGGGTCCAATACACTTGCTTAAGTGCGCACAAACACACACACACACACACACACACACTTGTAGTCAAGTTGTGCTTCTGTTCCATTACTGACTCCACAAACCAATTAAGGGTGGTCTGTCTCCTGAAGTATCGGTACACAGCAGTTCTACCAGAACAGAACTATATTTAGGAGAGAGAGCCTTGTGAGCCCGCCCCCATTACCACACACACACACACACACACACACACACACACACACACACACACACACACACACACACACACACACACACACACACACACACACACACACACAGCCTCGTTGGAGGATCAGAAATATTTTGCTTTAATTATCCTTCAGTATAGATCGTGTTCTTCAGGAGGGACTAGTAATGATGAGGGTATTTATAGGCGTTCATTCCCCCCCTGTAATTATACACTCCTCAAAATTGGGGTTTTTACATTTGGCATGTGCTTGAAAACATAAATTAGACAGACAGCACTGCTGTTGAGATCTCTTTGAAGTGAATCCCCTCCCCAAACCCAATTTGATGGAAAGTTTTATTCTCTTCGTTAGCACAGAGTTTGTTTCCCAGCGCTCGCAGAACAATGTTTCCTCAGTACTGATTTAGTTTGTGCTACACAGATTTTTATATATATTTTTAGAGAACAGAAAAAACGTACATATATTACCTGCTTTTTACTGCTATATCATCACACCATTTTTTCTTATTGTCCCCAAAACGGTAAGAAAAATAAAATGCTAGGTGTAGGACTGTTTACACCATAACAGCGGGTTAGCTGACACTTTTCTGAACATGACAGGAGAGACCAGAGCCTCGTGCCCCCGTTTCCTCCCTGCACAAATATTTCCACAGCGACAGATAATAAAGTCTGATTTGCCTGCCTTCTTTTCTGATGTGATGCCATTGTGGTCTGGGCTAATTCCAGGGGGCTGTACAAAGGGAAGCGCGGCCATCTGAAGTGTCATACTGCAGCTGTGGCTGAAGCGCAGGAATTTCCATTTAGTGGAGGATGCTCCTCTCTCCTTCTGAGTGCTCGCAGCACATGTGCCGCGCAGAAGGTGACATCAAATGCAACTCGCCACCGCGCCTCTGCTAATGTGAAATCTCCTCTCCCTCTGTCCAACTCTCTCTCTCTCTCTCTCTCTCTCTAGCGCGTCGCTTTTAGCTACAAAGAGAAAAAAATAACAAATCCAAAGTCCAAATATGTCTTTGAAAAATGAAACTCATATTTATATGTGAATTGAAACTTGTGTAGTAAAATCAGTTCCAGAGATTTTCTATTTGTAAACCTAAATTACCATCATCAATCAAACCTCAGTCAGACCGTGTTAGCGATACCAGCACCACCTCTCACCCCCAGTTATCAATAATTTCAACTGAAGGGAAACATTAGATGTATTATACCCGTCCATCCCATTGCCCAAAGCGGACAATTACAATGTCACAAGCTGTCACCCAGAGCACAGGAGCCCGTACATCCAATGCCGGGTCACCTGCCAACGCTGAAACAGAAGAAGAGCAGAACAAGGACACAATGTGTTGGAACTATCACTTCACACACACGCAAACCTGAGCAAAACAGAGCAGGTGGGTCAGCAGTCAGACTAACTTACAGCGATACCTTTCCCCTCTGCCTGAACCCCCCCTTATACAGTACCTCATGGGAGTTTCAACAGAAGCTAAGCTGCGTCAAATATTAACAGCGAAGCTATCCACCATCACAAGCCCCGTGCTGTTGTTAATGTATGGCATGCAAATGATGTGGGAAAAGACAACGTTTTTTTTTTTTTTTAGTAAATCATTTCTAGGTAAGAATGCGCGGATGCAAGAGAATGTGAAGCGGCATGAGGAATAAGAGGTCGTGCATCAAAGCGACTGAACCTCTAGTTCCTATGAACTCCAGTAAACGCGGAGCACGCGTGGTCACGTGACTCTCAAGGCTTCAGCCGCTGACGTGTTATTCGTGTCATTACAGCGCATGCACTTTGCCAGAAAGTTCATCCCGCGTACGACCAACCGGCTACTGCCGTGACAGAGAGGGCTCTGAATGGGAATACAAAATGCATGAGCTCCGTTATTGAGACCACGTGAATCACACGAACAAAGCATTTTTTCATGGCAAATCATGTTCACATCAAAGTCTAAAAATACACATGCACATCTTGAGGAAATGCCATCACGTTTTCTCTGTGATCCGCCTGGGCACATCTGTGGCCAATACTGTTTAGCATGTGGTCAGCTCCGCTTCTCCTGCTTTATCTCAGGAAGAAGCGCTGCGATGAACCCGCGGCCGCCGGGGCCCGCGTGCGCGCTCAGGTGCCGCAACGGGGGCCTCGCGCGTGCACGTGGCCCCGTGCGCTTCCCGCTCCAACAACAGCTTTGCTTGCGGTGCACATTTTTTACAACTGTGGAGACTCTGAGGTTGCTTGTGTCTCTTTTACACATGACTTTTATGTGCTGTTGTCTGTTTTCCAAAACCCAAACGTTTAAAAAAACAAAAAAAAAGGGACTTTAGATCTTTACCAAGAACTGAAAACAAAGTTCTCCTCCAATATGGTTGAAATTAATGCAAGTGAGCAAGTTATTTGCTGAATCATTCCACTCAATTTACTGAAAATACACATGTTGGGCAGAAACACTGATTCTGTATCCGCTGCCTCTGTGCACATTGGCCACTGGGTATGTACAGTACTTGTTCATTTTTAAAATTGCAGAGGTTTGTTGATCCACAGCTTGTGCGCCCCTCCATCCTATTAATTTACTGTGAGCTGCGCGGAAACATAAATATGGTATATAGAGTCTTGCCTTTTAACCAAGATTAGTACAGTTCCGATGCACTGCAGCCTTTAAAATATGTATCAAGGCTGTTGAAATGCCAGCAGTTGGTATGTGGCAGGCAGGCAGGGGTGGACGTGGCCTGGATGACTGGAGGTATCCCAACAAGACCACAGCAGCCGCCCCCTGCCCGTCGCTGGCTGGAACAGTGTCCAGATCAGCGCTCCTAGCGTAAATGCAGACACGGCAGGGCGGAGGGGAATGATGGCGGAAGCGCGGTGGCACCTTCCTCCTCTGCCCACAGTGAAGTCGTGGGCCTGTCCACGGCGCCGGCGCTGCTTTCAGACCTGCCAGTTTAACAGCTGTGCGCATGGGCTCGGCCCTGGATGAAGCACTTGGAAGGAGCAGGGCCTGCACCATAGGGTGATGCTTTATGAGGGGCCCTCCTGCTGGGGCTGTTAATTGGCACACTCTGAAGTGTTGTATATCTGCCCTTCATAATCCAGACACAGGCAGAGGCTACGGGGAAAAGCAAATGTTTATCCAGCGCTTAGGCACCAACTTCACTCTCGGCTCCCTCTGTCCAACCGTTATTGTTTTGGTGGATGTGCTTGTTTAAAAAACAAAACAAAACAAAAACTTTAAGGCTAAATGTAAATAATGGTGCATTTTACTGTATGCTTTCAAAAACAGACTCAAAATACAGCTCTGACCCTTCATATGAATACAAATGATTTCGGCAGCCACACACTCACACACATGGCTGCAGACAATTACATATACACATAGATTATAAAGAGCCCCGCTGGAACCCGGGCCCTGCATTAAACAGCTTCGCCCTGGTGCACCATGGGAGAAAAATAAACACACTGGTCCAGCTAAAACCTCCAGGAAACCATTTCCTCCTCAGCTGTGTTTTCTCTTCATGTGTGTGTGTGTGTGTGTGTGTGTGTGTGTTGCTGTCTTAGGCTCGTGATGGTGTTAGCTGTGCTTACCAACTCCTGCAGTGAGAGCAAACATACTTATATCATTATAATTACCAGTAGGGTTAAACTTATGACATGACTAGAGTCAAGCCAATCCTGGCTCATCAGCTCAACATCACAGGAACACGTCACAGAGCTTTATCTTTCCCACTTCATTGACAAGAGCCTGAACTCAGCAGAGGGGAACAGATTTATTTTTCAAGGTCGGGTTGTTGAGCTTAAAGAGTAACTCAGTGTTTATCTTTGCATTTAGCTTCTTTTATTGCGCCTGATTCTGTAAAAATGAAGCGGACCATTAGACTTCAGTTAGAAGGATATTTTCTTACACCTTGTGTCACAGGTAAAAGAAAAGATCGTTGCGTATATAGATACTTTTTGGTCAATTTAAACATAAACATGTTATAAACATAAAAAAACTTACAATGTCTATTAAAAATATATTAAAAAAAACACAATAAACAACCTTGAATCCTCCTCCTTCCTTTCCTACTCTGCCTCCTGCTGTTTCCTTCCATCCAATCAATAAAACACGCAGTTGCGCTGATAAATTCACATACTACACCTCACAGATTGTGGAGGACCAGACTTCATTCATCTGAAATCATTTCAGGAAGCCCGGCTCTTTGCAGCACTCATTTCCGATCAGCACTCTCCGCTTATTGCACGCAGTGCGGCGCTGCCAGCAGTCATTCCGCACGTTGGTGTCACTTTTTTTACCAGTGGGAAAAGTATCAATTTAGAATGAAAGACTTAATATCGCTCCACTTGTGTATTTCATCAGGGAGTGACATCAGCGCTGAGTCAGGCCTTTACGTCAGCGGAGCATTAACCTCATTACGTCAGTCTGGCGTTTAAACTTAACAAGTAGCTCAGGTTAAAAAAATAAGATAGAACCAATGTTAATATTCATCCTTTCTTTCAGTGCATCACCCTGCAGTCGCTTGGACCAAACTGACACAATAATGGTTGAGGAGACAGAAGATGAGCCACAAAGCCTCCTCATGAACCTTTGCACTCAGCAGATTTTACTCATATGACAAATTGATTTACTCCAGCTACATCCAGCTCCAGCCGTTGCTCCATATGATGCACATATGAAAGGCCTGCTAAAAGTCAGCCATCAGCACATACCGGCAGATGACTGGAGACAGCTGATGCGACGAGTGGCCTCGCGAAAATGGAGAGGACGTGTTGAGAGGGTGGAATAAGGAGAGCAAAGCTGGACAGGAACACAAAGCGGCGTCGGGGAAAATAAGGATGATTCAATTATCAGAAGAAACGAAAGAGAAGTGGGAGAAATGAACGGGGAGGGCAGGAAAAGGAAGGAGCGAGCGATGCCTCGCAGTGGATAAGCAGCCCATAAGGTCACCAGATGAGCCCCAGATCCACCACGATCCTGCGAACGGAGACAAACGCGCGCCAGCGTCTCCCGTACGCCTTCCACGGACGCCCCTAAACGACTGTAAACATTAGCTCTCCAGAAACCCCCGCGGGGCCACTCCTGCTCCCCGCGCTGCACTACCTCAGCAGTGGCGCTGGGTAATCACCAGCAGATAAAGTTTGGTTAGCGCAGACGCGTCTACAGGGGCGGCCTCGCTCGAACCCGCGCCGCCGCCGGGCCTCGGCGCTCGCGGCTCCTCGTCGCTGCTCGAAGGGAGCAGCGGCTTGTGGAGCTGGGTCGCGGGGGCAGGAGGTCAGATTTTACGGCGATGTTTCCAAAACAAACAGTAACGCACGGAGTCGGGTTACACACATGGGAAAAGACGGGTTGTACGTTTTATGAGTCACGAGTAAAAAAAAAAAAAAAAAAGAAAGAGTTGTGTTTCTGTATGTAAGTGTTTTACTCACTGTGCTCAGGAGCCAACAGACCAGGTCTCCTCACATTAAAATGTCAGGGCTAATACTCGCTAACTGAATTCACTCCCCTGGAATAAATATGATTAAACTCCCACACTGCACCGTTGGTGTTTATACCTCTTATGTTATTATGGCCTTGAGGTTAGGTGCTTGAAGAACTCCACATTGCTCTGAATCAGCTAATTATTTACCAGGTCTGACACCAAGCACATCCAACCTCTCCCAGTTTACATTAAACAGGCCACGGCTCTGCGACGTTCTTCGCAGATGAAACATTGTGCACGTCGCGCCGAGCGCGTCTGCCTTTGTGCCTTGTTTTCATCCCTCAAGGACTACTTTACGTTGTTTGAAGTCTCATTTATTTTACTTATGTATCAGCTTCAGAATTGATTAGGCCTTTTGTACAAACAGCGCTGGTTCCGCGCGGCCGTTCGGAGGCGAGCTCCTCCTCTCCGGAGCCGTCAAAGATGCAGCGCGGCCTGACATTATTACCGCTATTCCTCCCCCGAAGGAATCCAGAAAGGAACCCAAATGTAAACAAAGCAGACACGTGAAAGGAGATATTTGATTCAAACTTTCACATCCTCTTTTCTTAGATTGCCTGAAAATGGAAACCTGGAGTTTGCTTAGATTGGAGCCCCCGGGGAGCGCTAACATTCGGCCTCCAAGAATTAATTAGCCAACTGGCAGAACGGCCGCAGCTGCTTAAGGTTTCTGCAGAAATTTCTAAATGCTGCCGAAAATAAATAAAAGATGTAATGTAGAGTGCGGCCGCTCTCATTTTGTAACTTAGATGAATCGTACATAGGTCGTTGGAACGCAGCCAGGCCCAGAAGTGACTGGCCGAGCAGCGCTGTGATTAAAGCCCCCCTCTCTGGACAAGGACCGATACTTGCATTAACCATCTAATTAGATTAAAACCTTAACGTGTGATGCTGAGCGGAATCTCCCGTGTATCATCCCTGCTACAGCTTAATGCTCTGATTTACTGTCCCGGGGCAAAAAAGTTTAGCGCTTGAATTTGTTCTGTGTTCATCTAGAAACGAGGGCGCTTGTTATTAGGTCACTTTGGGGAAGAGAATTAATAACCTCAAGTGTTCAGGAACGTCAACAACACAGGACTCAGACCGTCTGGAACAGCGGCCTATCTAAACAATGAGAACATTGTTATTTTCGTAAACCTGTTGACACAAGTCATCGGGGGCTGTATTATATGCCGAGCAGCTGCTTCGACGTGGACTCAGGAGCGAGAACGAGAAAGGAAAAAACGAAGAGAAGAACAAATTAATGTGTAAAATCCTAGTGAAGCACGGTCACATTAGCCGGCGTCCCGGGCACCGTAGTGTAATCAAACAATTAGAGGGGAGCAATTTACTGGTCGACTACTGCTGCACCCAGTCAACTGCAGGGTCACAGCTGACTCTCTCATATGTGAAATAAACAAAACAATTACAGTTATTAGATGATGCGATCACGTTTCATGGTTTGACCTATAAACATGTATAGAGGAGAACATTTTACAAGATCATCTGAAGAGGAAGTTTCCCATATGGGCCATCTGGCTTATTAAGCGCTGGGAGATGCGAGTGGGAGGCGATGTGGCCAATGGGTTTTAGTATTTATCTCACTCTAACGTACAATTAACTTTTAGAAAATGAATAAAGGAGGAAGCTCCAAGTGGCCGTGGACGGGAAGGAGAAAATGGGGGGTCGCAGTCACACTGCATTGTTTTCGGGCTGACACTTGCTTTGTTTGCCTTTAAAGACAAAGGAGAGGAGGAAGAAGAAAAGCTGAGAGTGGCCTCCTCTTGGCAGCCGGGTGTCTTCCGACAGACATGCTTTAGGGGTTGCATCGGTGGCATTCTGCTGGGGAATCGGGGCGGCATTCATCCGAGCATGCCACACGGAGCCTCTGCAGCCAATCCACGCTGGAGGCCCTAGGACGGGGAGTTTGTGCTGCTGAAAGCTTGGGACAACATAGCTCGACAGCGTAGCTCACACACACACACACACACACACACACACACACACACACACACACACACACACACACACACACACACACACACACACACACACACACACACACACAAACACACACAAACACACACACACACACACACACACAAACACACACACACAGAAAAGAAAGGCTGGTTTCCCACAGGGCAGGGCTGAAAGCTACACCATGTTCAGCTGGTACAACATGATGAAAGTGAACTGGAACACATTGTGCTGGACTGCCACCGAAGGGACTCCGCTTCTCCGGTGATCTTCTTTGAGCATGAAGCGGTGTGGTGTTTCGTGTGTGTGTGTGTGTGTGTGTGTGTGTGTGTGTGTGTGTGTGTGTGTGTGTGTGTGTGTGTGTGTGTGTGTCTGTAAACCTATAATGCCAAGAGAAGTTGCCGGGAAGACTGTTGCTATGTAGCCGCCAATCGATTAAGTGACTTAAAGTTGTGAAGCAACTGTTGGACAGAGAAGGATTTCTGTAAATCTTCTCCGAGCAAGTGTCACTGCATCCGTGATCGGTCATAGGAAGCCACTGCTGCCGTTTAGCCACACAGTAGCAGATACTGCTGTCTGTTTGCACTTATAGTTAATTTTCCAAGTGAAAAACAAAATTAAAAAATCTGAACTGGCTTTTTTATTAAATATCATGTAGAATCAAGTATATCAGGTCACGTTCACCCACTTTTATAATGTTGAGCACCTAAACAGACAGTACCTCCAGCCAGCACGTCCCACACACACTGTGTGTCGGCCATGTTGGGAGCAAGGTTTTCTGTGTTAGGGTCAAAGACGACCTCTTGACACGGGTAGTTTATACATGCTAATGAGGCCTGCACTCTAACCTCATCGCTAAGTGCATCTGGCGCGCACACAGCCGCGTTTCTTCTGTTTACGTGGGATCAGCGTGACAGTCATTGAACGGAGCGGTGAGAAGGTTTCATTCAGGGACCAGAGACAGCACAAATCAAAAAGAGAGAAAGAAGAAAAGAATCAAGGCCTTTAAGTCTCACGAGAAATTTGAAAAGCCAGAAAATGTTAGGAAATGTTCTTACTATACTTCATAGTTTCTTATTTAAAGGAAGAGTATTATAAAAGACAAAATGATCGGACATAATATTACTAAATAAATACATGCTCATCACCTAAATGACTTTACATTTTATAACTTCGATTTATAATATGCGTAATACTGGATTGTATGTATTATTTAAGGAGGTGAATTTCTTCATCTTCAAAGGTTAGGCTTTTTTTTTTTAATACACACCTACCCTCTTTCCCTCACACACACAGATCATATGCTTTGAAAAAGTTGCAGCTTTGAAAACTCACTTTTCTCAGCCAAACTTCTTATACATATTTGCAAGGAAATCAAAGCCTCTTTGTGGGGTTGGCCCTAATCCTTTCTCCAGCACATAAAGGATGTACCTTTAAACTGGCTTTCTCTCCTCTGACAACCATGCAAATTGGTGAGAGGTAGGATGCCATCTCATTGACATTGTTTGTTAGAATAACACAGCGCAGGGGAAAGGTCCCGTCTCAGGCATTCCACTGAAGCCCTCCCCTCTGTGCAGTTGCCTGATGAATTGTCACAAGCTTGTTATTTGCCATTAGTTTCTAGCATTTCTTGCCTCTGTTGGCCAAACTAATTCAATCTTTTCGGAGGGTAATCTCATTGAGTCCCCCAGGAGGTTTGAGGGAACTTTTCTCCTTTTTTTTTCCCTTTTCTCAACATAGTGTTATACCTGACCCAGTTTATTTGGAGACACTTTCTTCCTCATGCTATCGTCTCAAAACACTTTTTTCTCCTGGATTCTTTGTGATTGTTCTTTAATGGCAGTAACTAAATTTATCCTGTTCTTTTAATCAGTGCAGCATCAGTAAGACAAACAACTTTTAATGTGAAATACAAAACCTTAATATTAGCAAACTAATACATTATATTAATTGGTGACAAACTGCCTTACTGTATTTTGTTTTGAATTTTTTAACTATCAAATAAATATACTGTAGCATTTTCAGTGTATTTTCACTTTGAAAATAATCTTCTGTGTTAATTTGAGAATAATAATAAGCCACGATTTCACAACTCCTCTGTGACACTCCCTCAAAAGGACATGGACATCTATGTTTACTCACAATGATCACCTCTAAAGGCCATCAATCAAAAGTCACATAGTAATAAGATCCAGAAGTGTGCTCAGATCAGAGCAGGGCACTGCTAACAGCCATATCCTTTTGATAGCAGTGTGACTAAGAGTTTAATTTGGAAGCAGCCTTCACTTCAAAGGGAGATGGGAGTATTTTCCTGCTTATTTGCACCCCCAATGGGGCCTATACATTATAGTATACCCATGCCCCGGTCCTGTGCTCGTGCACTAATGCCATTCTGATTGCCTAATTTCTCATGTCAGCAACTTCTTCTGGGGAGAGAGAGGAGGACAATTAGGGGACAATTGAACATGATTGTGATGGGAATGTTCTGTGCAGCAGCAGCAGCGGCGGCGGCAGCAGGCAGGCCACAAACCACCACACTGTATCGCTGGTTTCGGTTAAGGAGAAGATGCTGTTTTCTTGCTTTTAAATACATGTTTGTCACAAGGTTCATCCGTAGGACACATCGAGAGGAGCGCGTGACGGGCAGTAAAGCAGTCACAGAGGGAGCGCCGCAGCTTCTAGCTAATTAAAAACATGAAAACACTCATGGGTGGTTTGGTTTGGCAAACCATGTGGCTACAAGCATGTGTGTGTCACACCTAACATTTGAATTTGTTTGTGTTACTGTGTTTTTTGCAGGATTACATTAAAATCCCTTTATTATTTATTTTTTGTAACTTTTTAACAAACATCCCCACTTATTGTGCCCAAATTTCGATCGTTCACATATTAGAAGTCATGATGACCACTGGAGGGACATAAAGCCATGAACAAGGCTAATTTGACACACTAGGATGACATGTGCCTAATAAAAGTGTGGTAGCGTTCTTAGATTAGTTAAATATACTCGTGTGGCAGGGGAAAGAACCCAGTTACAGAGAAACCGCCGTGTAATGTTTCCACTAAATGAAGATACTGGCAAATATCGGAGTTCGGGTTTTCCAATATGTGGCTTTCTGTTGTGAAAACAGTAAATGGGTGCACGACCCCGCCGCCGCTAACAAACCTGTGGATGTGAGGTTGGAAAACGTTACACGTGACGGATGACAACACTTTAAGTGTGTTTATTGAAAAGCTGCGGGTACACACTTAACTTTTTCGGTGTAACCTCATTTTTTAGAGCCCTACCGCTCAAATCTTATTCAGACAACCAACCCACTGCTGATACAGTGTGTTCTCACGTAGCACAGTGATAAATGCCCCGCTACCAATGCCAAAAAACACAACATCAAAGCACACCTAAATAAAGAATAAAGGCCAAAGTGGAATAATTCTCAGTCACAGTTTGACAGTGGTGTTATCTGCCGCTGAGGCCATGTCTGCATTATCTTCTGTTTTTGGACTATTTGTCATTAAAAGAAGAAAACACTCTCTTTTTGTTCAAACAAACCTGTCGGCGCTGCAGGTCTGGAGCCGAGAGCTGAGAGCATTCAGGTTTATCTTACCTCTAGACAAATAAACTATAATGCTGACTAATAACTGGGCTGGAATGTGAGGAGAGCTCAACTATTGTTAAGCACAATGAATATTGCAGGAGCCTCTGTATACAGTGCCAGGGCTTAGTTTACTTTACTACACATGGCTGAGGCCTTTAACTGAACGTTGACCCCAGGCTGAGACCAGAGAACTCACTCACACATAAATAGCGGATTTGCATTCATTCATAATAAGTGACGACTTGTAGGTTTTCAAAGTAAAGGTTGTGGGAATTGCCACGTGCGGAGGAGAAAATAAAAGTCCAGTGCACTGCAATATAAGGGAGCATTGTAGTATTTTTATCAACGGCATCACAAAGTTGATTATATTTAAGAAGCTGTTGCAGGACAAACTGTGTAACGCGCTGAAGATTTCCCCTCATAACTCGACGACATATCGGACTTATTTCATTTCAGTTTAACACACAAAAACAGCATTATGTCCGCGGAGGAGCAGGCGAAAAGGCTCATGCCACTCTGTGTTATGAGGAGAAGAATAGCGGAGTAGCACGGCTGTCCCGCCTGTCTATCGCTAACAGCAGAAGACACAGCGAGGCCACTCGGCTCCTCGGCAGCCTGTAGCTGTCAGGCTTCCCGGCGAGTCGACAGCCCAGGTGATAAGACCACTTAAAAAGAGAAATATCTGCCTCCCCTACCCTTTAAAAGGGAAATCTGCTTAAAATACCACGGCTGTCTTGTACGTGGCTTATGGAGGGCGTGATCACGGGTGAGGAATAAACTCAATACGGTGGCTGTCTCGCTCATTTGACGGCGCCAGGCGTCAAAAACAGAGGGGTTGTCACCGCCTCTGTCCCAACTTATGCCACATATCTGCCTTGATACACTCGACGGCGGATAAGGGAATCGGCTTTGCTGGAAGATAGCGGCTGCCGTGGTGGCGAGTGGAGGATCAATACACCCGGCGAGCGCTGGTTTATGATGGTCAGGGAGCAATAATGTCATTTAGTAGAATGCTTCCCATGCATATTTACACAAGGAGCGCGTTTTATGAACAGCGACGGGGGGGGGGCACTGACACGGAGATCAAGGGTGGAGGGGATCAAAAGCATGTCAGGGGTGAAGTATGAAGGACACTGGATCGGTTAGGGTTTGAAAGAGCGAGTCCCATCGGTGACGGCGCTGCTGTGGCAGTGTACAGTAGAAGCACAGCCCAACTCCCCCGAGCCTTCTGTCTCCCTCTGTGACCTAATTCCCCACAGGTTTCCAAGTGCCTGTCAAAGTTTCTCACCAACTATCACAACCAGAGGGACTATTTATTTATCTATTTATTTCGAACGCCCGAGCTGCAGCCCCCCGTTCTGCTGCGGGTGGCAAAAGCCGGGGCACCGTCGCGGCGGGGACGCGTGGAGGTCAGCGTCTCGGGGAGAAACAACGGCAGGAGCAGTAGCGGGACCTAAATTCACCGTGGCATCCAGCCCCAGCGCCGACTGTCAGCGGCATCAGAGGGCACCGGGGGAGCCCCCCTGCAGAAATGGAGGGGAGGGAAAAGGAGGCAGCAGGAGTTTCTAACAGTGTCTATTACGCTAGCAGAAGAATTTGCCTGGGAGCTCGGCTTGACAGATTAGCCCAGCGCCCAGATGGGGCAGTGCATCGGTGAAACAAGAGCTACTTTTATGAGGTACGTAACACAAGCCCGGGGTAGCCGCGGCGAGGCCTGGTAAGCGATCCCTTGATGAAAGTGAGGGCAGTGCTCCACCTTTCATGTTTCCATAGGTTTTATTTGGAGCGCACACAGACGGGGCTGCAGACAGAAATGACAGACAATTAAGATTGCACAAAGGCAAGGGAAATTCAGTATCGGGCTACATGACCCCTGCTTGCCGGCAGTATTTCAATGCATATGGCTGCCTTTTGTAATGAAATTCTTAAGGAAAACCTGCGTGTGTGTGTGTATGTGAATGAGAGAGAGAGAGAGAGAGAGAGAGAGAGAGAGAGAGAGAGAGGGGTGGGGGTAGAGGGCCTGAAGCTCAAGCGATGGGTAAAACATGCAGTTATATATACCTGGCAGATTCCAGTTTCTAAACCCACCTTCATGCATCAAAGACCCAAAGCAATAGACGGGTGTGGGGATTAATGTGGAAATAAACCTTGGGCTTTCTACATATCAAAGACCAGATAAGCTTATGAAGTTTAATTCATATGTTTTATTCTGCTGAAAAATGGCCATTTGTGATGATGGCTGGGCTGTCCCGGCGGAATGATAGCACAGTGATAACGATCCGGCTCAGACTCTTCAACTGAATCTATTTCTAAGGAGAAAGGAACAGGTTTTGGGGAAATATAAATTAACCTCACCTTGCTGAGTGCGAGAAAAGGGGGAGGATTCTCACGCGAATGTCCACTGACAGGGATTTCTTCATCCCAATAACTAAGACATCTAGTTTGAGCCATAAAGGAGCGGGCGCCGCAGACAGTCAGACCGTGGCTTCAGACAGAATAGAACAGTTTTTTGGTGGCGAGAGATGTCTAAATCTGGGAATGGATTTTATATTTCCAGCGTAATATCAAGGGCAAGCAGGTGAGCTTCCTGGGTTTTCATTCTGCAGACACCTAATCTTGATCTCCCTGCACATGTGGACGAGGGAATGAAGTCAGACAGCGCTGAAAATGTGCCCACGTCGGGAAAGAATTAGAATGAACTTGGCACATTTTTGACATTTTTTTATATATATATATATATAAAGTTCTCAGATGTACATTCACAAGAAAAACAGGCAACGTACCACCAGTGCAGATAAACGTGGGGTATGAATCACTTTTAATTACACCTAAACACGTTATATCTGTCCATCACGACTGAAACACTAGACAGTGGGTAACCATGGCAACCCCCCAAACAAATGCTTCCAATATATTGATGTGCGGGTGAGAAACAAGCCAACACAGCGGTTTCCCAGTGAAATAGTTTGACTTCTAATGTATATGTTCTTTCACAGAGCTGTAACACGACCCAGCAGAAACACATTCTAACTCCTGCTTTCATCATATACACGACTACACATGCCAATAAGGCGCTTGTATATGGTTATTATGTTTTCTGGCTTTAAATGTGGAAGCACTGTTGAACAAAAACAACTGAACACACAAATACGACAGAGTCGGTGCTTACTGTAGAATTAGTCCCACGTTTGGATCATAACTCTGTGTTTGTTTTGCTTTTGGGAGACTAAGAATGAAGAAACAAACTCATCATGTTTGAACAATGTAGCTAAGCCAGTTTTGTTACTAAAACAATATCGGAGGATCAGGTACTGAACGTCCCTCCCGGCTGCAAAGGTTTTCTCATTGAACATGTAAATTCTCACAAAACGTTCCCGCGTTGCGAGTTTTCGGTGTGTGTCGAAAACTCTGCGAAGATGTTTTATTTCATTCAGAGCGTCTTCACCCAGGAGGTTTTACAGGATTGTTCCCTTTAATGAGGCCCTGAAAAGCTTATTTTCCCATCTCTGGCCTCCCTCTCGTTTCCATTCAGCTAATCAAATTACACGGCATCTTTAATCTTGCCTTATGAGCCAGTTTATTAACTTAAATTCTTCAAACCCTGCAGCCATGAGTGGGTGCGATTCAAAGGAGATCTATATGCAGCTCAGGGAAGCCGAGCGTTTCCCTCGCTTTGACAGTCAGGCATAGTGATGATGACACCTCTGATGGATTTTTCACCACAAACAGTACTCGAAATTGATATTTACTCTCAAATGGAAGAGCAAACACATTTCAAAATCACAATCGACAAATCACAAAACTGGCCTTATTAATTTTCCAAAAACAGCGGCGCGAGTGCAGCTACAGCGTGCGGCCGGGGACCGCGCCAAACTAACAGGGTGGAGTTATTAATGAATGCGACTGTTCTGCCAATCCGTTAATCGCAACCACGCTGAACCACATCATATATCACAAAGCCTCAGTGAGACAGCCAGCCAACCAACCAATCACTCAAGCAGCCAGCCACTGAGGCAGCAGGCCAGCCAGTGAATCAAGCACCCGGGCAGCGGTGTCTCAGGTAGCCGTTGAGCTACACAACCGCTCAGGTGGTCAAAGCGACAAAGTCCACCCAGCCACGACTGGCCGGGTTCGGGACCCCCCGCGGAGCCGGCTGCCCCGCCAGCCGGAGCAGCCTGTCCTGGCCCAGACAAGGGGGAAAACAAGCGCTAAGCAATCTGTGCTCCATAAACACGATGTGACACAATGTGGCACCGGGTTGAGCAAGATTTATCGCACACATTCTTGGCTCTTCACTTATTGTACTGCACTCGCCCGTGAACTTTCACTCGGGGCTCCCGAGGCAGTGGTTTCGTGATACCCCTGCCCCTCGCCATTAACATCTCTCCCCTTTCATTCAGCAGAGTACTTTTTAAATGTCTTACAAGTAGTAAATCTGTTTTTGGGATTAATACTGAGCAGCATGGCATCTGAGCCCTCCTGGTTAAAGCCAAACTAAATCTCTGTAAAGCACAACCAAGTTATGGATTTAAGGGCTTGATGTATGAAATAGCGCATTGGCATTAACAGGGTTCTGCAAACAGGTTGGTGTCGGGGCGCGTGGTTCAGCTGCGACGCGGCTGGGCAGGCTCACGTTTCCTTGTAGGTATGGTGCTACAGATTATTTTTAGGTGCACATTTTAAAACATTTATGTTTTGCTCAAGTTTCACTGCAGCGAATGAAACAGCATATTCCTAGTTGGTTGGACATCATTGCACATGACATGTGCTACAAGTGCTTTTTTAAAACTTTTACGCCAACACATTGTAAGTCTACGACCCAGGAAGCACTAAATCATCAAACGCTAAACGTCAGGCACGCGGAGGGCGACTGGGTAACACATTTATTTTGTGCGTGCTTCAGAAGAGAACGTTGCCACTGCACTTCTTGTTCCCCTTTGTTTAATAAAACTAAGATGAAAACAAGAGGGAATCAAATAAATAAAGTTAGTGTTGACCATGGAAGCAGCACTTGTTTCACCATTTGGTGTCACGTAACTGATTGTGACCACATGTTGGGATATTCTGTGCTCACAGCTTTTATATATTGAGGCATTCAGGAGCTTTTTCCGCCACTTGAGGCAATAAAAATGAAAGAATCTCAGTTGTATTTGTTAAATGAAATGGGCTGTAATTTGCTACAACTTAAGTGACATATTAGATAGAAGAGATCAACATTTTGGATTTATGCCTTTTCAAATATTTATAGTAAGAAATTGTCGCAACAGAATTTTGTGAATAACCCAACAGCTGATGAATCTTTGTCCGGCCCATTTTTAATATGAGCAACCCTTTGCTCCAGTCTTACTAAATAAGGTAACAACTTCCTGTTGCAAAACTCCAACTGCATCCATCAGTGCATCAGTGTGAGGGGATTAGGCAGCTAGCTGACCCCGTGCTTTAAACCACAAGAGCTCTGTTGACAGCCAGGAAATGTGGCGGTTAGATTTGGTTTATGTCGTTAAGAGGACTCGTTTCAATTATAAAGAAGTGATAATCTACCTGTAACTAGCGGCGAGGGGCTTAAAAATAAAAAATAGTAACTAATTCTGCCTTTGCCGCACGGAATCAAATTTTTTTCAGTCTAATGTTGAAACATTTGCAGCGCCTGATCTAATAAGCGTCCGATCATTTTGTGCATGTGTGCGTATCTGTGTCCAAATTCTACCTTAACTCCAGCGTTGACCCCACGATTTGTTTCCCACAATGTCATTTGAGAGCCGCATGGAAAGAGTATCACTCCACTGTTGATATGACAAATATAGAGTGGAGCCTTGGGAACGTGGAATAAAGGTCAGCCAGAGTACAGTCGATAAGAGCGTATACATCTAAGAGCAGGAACAAGCTTTACCAATAGCCTCTGCATGGTAACACGCTGCCACCGCTACAGTCAAGCTAACGCTACACTGTTGACTTCTGTCTAAACAAACAGCTGTAACGTGAGCCTTTATTAGAGAGTCGCTTGTTTACTTCTCGGTTTCCACGGGTCAGGAGTTCAGTTCTTGTTTGCATGACCTTTGCAAATCCCATCCTCATGTTGAAGATACGTTACTGCAGCATCCATTTTAAGTACTAATTATTTATACTGCCATTCATAAAACTTTCACAACCACCATGTGCTGGTTATATCTGCACATGTTTATTTGTCTCATTTCCCATAATCGCTGTTACTATCAGTTTCGGCTATTCTGAGCTTCATGGGTCATGAAAGCTCCTCAAAATGTCTTTTTAAATATTGAATAAACCGAAGATGCATCAATGAGAACAGTTTAGGCCAAATAAATACTGAGAAATTGTTGTTAAAAATAAATGCTAATTAATTTCTGTGTATAAAGAGAGAAAAAAGCAGGAGATTGTGTTGCCCGTAATAAAGAAAAGCAAAGCAAACCAAATGTTCCCCAGGCAAACACATGGCATGTGAGCGCCAGGATGGGAATTAGGTTGAATTATTCCAAGGTTTGTGGCCAAACGCCTGCTGATTTTTATTGCTACTCACCAAACCGGTGAATTAAAGCGTTGCTCAGGCTCAGGTACAGTGTTATTTCACTCGCATGAGCCGGTGAACATTTGTTCCTCATGCAGCATGTTTGTACACACACTGAGCTGGTCACCTGGTCCAGAGGATTAGAATGCTAACCAGTTTACATTCTGCCCACAGCTTTTGAAATGATTCAATTTTCCTAATCTTGTTTAGCTTTAGAGTACGTTGCTTTGAGGCAATATGGCATCCCTTTTCAATCGTGGATCCTTTGAGGACATTTGCATATCTAAATTTTGTGCTGAAATTCAGGACAGGCTCTGCTTTGCGGCCCTCTGAAAGCCCCAAACTAAGAAGCAATGCTGGGTCAACCTGGAGGCTTAATATATGTTTGATGTGTAGAGATAGCCACCTGCTTTTTTCCCCTTACTCCAGTTTCTGAGAAATGCTAAACTCCCTCTTGATGTTAATGGGATAGTCTGCTATTCTTCATTATTCACATCCTCAGATGTAAAAAGGACAGAGTTTATTCCGCTCAAATGGATATTATGAATAGTGATTTTTTTCTTCTTTTATGCAAGGAAAATATACTCTTAAAGTTTTAGCTACAAGAACATTTGATTTCTCGCTTGTTGTCTCCTTCGTTCCTATAACAACCGTGAATGTTATTGGATGAGTGTTCTCGAGGAATGAGAAAATGTATGTTTACAAAAAAAGTAATTATTGCAATATTACTTTTTTTAACTGATACTACTTTACTTTACTTACTTATTTGAAAATATGAGGCGTCCATGCATCATTGCTTTGCATTCAGAGACCCAGGCTCTGCATTCAGAGACCCAGGCTCGCTGCAATTACCTGCAAGAGTTAATGTGCACCCATCTGTGGAATAATTGTGAAGTGCTGAGAGGTTTTCCATTCCAAGTGGTCCCCGGTGGATTGAGTGTTAAGTCCTCGTGGTACGGTGATGCGGCAGACATTTGTTCCTCAGATTTAACCAGCAGGAAAGCAGCAGCAGACTAAATGAAACCAGATTTTCCTCCTCATACTTGTGCAACTGCTTGGTTTACGGACGGAGCTCCAGCTATGCAGTGTATCTGAAAAGACGGTTTCTGTTCTGGTCCAGTGGGCGCTGTAAATATTTACACTGAGTCGCTGTAGTACAGTGCTGTGCAAAGCTGTTATTTACATTAATATACAGAAAATTAAATAATATTGAATAAATCAAATTAATGTGGCTTGACGTGTATTTATTGTTATGATGATACATTGGTATCTGCTTTAAAACAAACAGATGTGAGCCTGGACCAAGTGCTGTAGAAAATCTAGTTTATTTGAATGATAAATAGCAATTCTGTCAATATCCAGAAATGTTTGCTGTACAAAGAGCATAAAGAAGTTTTTATCAGCTGGACTTTAGAGCTCCCTCCCTTGTAAAGGATACACATCCCAGAATATGAATATTGTTTCACATGCTTAAAAATATGACATGAAAAAAGGAGATTAATCTTTCTAATCCCTAAAGACCATCTTGATGTTAGAGCTGTGGATGCTCACTGCGAATCGAGTGTGTGTGGGGGGGGGGGGGGAATATTAAAAAGGGACAAATATCGCTTCTCCATTCGCCGCCAGATGCATGTGATAAAGAAAATGTCAGCAAAAAATACTAAAGCCGTATGTCAGCAGAGCCGGCTGACAGACGGGAGGGAAGAGGTAAAAATGTTCTATCATGTCCGACAAGGTGTTCTTTTTGAGATTTAAAGATCACTGCACAACTTTAAACATGTTTGTCACTTTTTACTCTGACGCAGGGAACTATCATGGGCTTCACAAGAACTTTATCGGCTCAGGCTCAAGGTACGGGAGGGGGGGGGCAGAAAAAGTCCATTCCCATTTATCTTAGCCAGGTTCCCTTCAAAGGCAACAAATAAATTACAGTGTACATTTGATACAAATTGATTTCTTAACTCAAATAACAATGTTGTCCCCCCGGTCAGGGCCATGTGTCAGTCAGTCGCCAGCCTGAGTGAAAGCCTCAATCTGTCTCTGTGATAGAAATAGGGCTGACACATCTCCACCAAGGAATGCTAATCACGCGGGCCTGGCCTGGCCCTTTGTGGGCAGGCCATGATAAGGAAAATCAGTTTCCCCTCCTGTCAGACAGTGGGGCCTGCACCCTGATCGCTGTCTGGGAGGAAACAAGCCACAGGCCTGGAAGTTACTGTCCTAGTTGTTTTGTTGTCTCGGTTGTAGCTACACATCGGAGCAGAGCGAGAAAAAAGGGAGAGGTGGAGGGCGAGGCGGTGGAAGAGATGCGATGGGTTGAAAAAGAGCGGGGGGGGGGGGGGTTAGGACGACGGAAAGAGAGAGGTGACAGGTGGATGGCGGAGGAGCAGGGGTGAAAGAGAACGACAAGGAAAGAGAATGAAAGGAGGCTCGGAGAAAGAGAGAGAGAGAGAGAGAGAATGAGAGAGAGAGAGAGAGAGATCGGGGCGGATGCAGAGGTTTTAAAGCCTCGGCAGCAGCTGTAGCATCTGAGATGGAGCTGGAGTGAACCCCACTGAATATCTTGAGCCGATCTTATCAACGGCTGGGAGAAATGAGATATTGGCAGGAGCTGTTGAGTGCTCTCACAGCTGAGCAGGTTAATAGGGTTGGAAGGCAGGCCACAGGCTAATTGGATTTGCCGTGGCTTGATAAATAGTGGCAAGTCTTTTTTTTTTTTTTTTTTTTTGCCAGCCAAACACACAGGTCGACTCAACCACCACCACCAGTACCCCCCCCCCCCCCCCCCCCCCCCCCCCCCCCAACACACACACACACACATCTCTTCCAAACCCCCTCCAGAACCACAACAACCCGGCAGTGAGCGAGAGGGAGAGCAGAATGGAGGCTATTTTCTTTTCCTTATTCCCAGCAGGCCCCACTAGGAGGGTGTGTGTTTGTGCATCTGCGCGAGTGTGTCTCTTCGCGGACACGTGTGAAAAAGAGAGAGTTGGCCATCTACTGATTTTAATCAAATACCATTTAACCTGTCCGACCTCCAAGAGTCATCACACATGGCAAGATCAAGCGGGGTTGTTCTTCCCTCTCGCTCGGCATTAGAGGAGAAAAGGGGGATAGACTGTACTGTTATTCCAACACCTTTACCTTTCAAAGAAATGTTACTTTTCACTCCATGACTCCTTTAATCTCAGAGCAACACAATTATTATTATCTTCATAGGGTCAGGGATTTCTGTCAAGGTAATGAGCTGGAAAAAAGATTCCAATCATCAACTGATGATGAAGGTACTAAATAAATAGAACTAAATTACAAAAAAATGTTTGTCTATACGTATAAAAATATCTATTGACTAACATTAAATGGGACTCAGCTGGACTTGTTTTTATCACAGCAGACGGGCCAGTGTTTGATGGTGATGTTTGTATATGTTGTGCTGTGTACACTTGCGCTGGAGTAGGTAGTGGGTCTTATGTGGAATTATTTGTGCTTGGAGAGTGAGGGGAAGCGTATCCATCAAAATCTATTTACAAGGCGAGGGACTTTGAGGAGCAAAGCGACAGCGACAGTTTCTCTTCCCTATTTTTTTTTTCCAAGGAATAGTTCCCACTGTGAAACACCCTGGGGTGTCACACTGTCCTCATTTATATAAACATCCCCAACCGGTGGCTAACTCCTCTGCATGCTCGGGTGTAGCCAGATTGGCTTAGTTAGTGAGCACCCCACACAAGACAACCCAAGGAAAAGTGTTTGGAAATAGAGCGGGAGAAAGAGAGGACATCAGCCTGCCTCTGGATATCCACTTGCAAAAGAAAAACATCAAGGCCTCGAAGAGCTTTGAAAGGAGAAACTAAAACAGTGATTGATGTGGAAAAGGATGTTGGATGTCAACTGTTGGACAGACTGCATTTGGTAAAAGTTCACAAATTTGCAGATAAGCCTCAGCGTAAACGCAGAGCAAACCAGCCGAAGGAATGATAATGGCCTTCGGGGACGGACACACCGCCGCGTGTTTGTAAAGTTAATTTCAGGTTGGATAGGTTTGAAACATTAGATGAAGGGAGGCAGTCTTAGACGGCGTGTGTACATTCTGGTGGAAAAATTCTATCAGCACTTTGTAAGTGGGAAAAGAGCGGGGAAAGCAAGTCTCCGCCGGCTCCTGTGACTCGGTAAATGGACACAATCTTTACATTAGAGCAGGAGGACAAAAAGGAAAACATGGCAGAGAGACGTCAGCGCGACAGAGACAGACGCGCCTTTTATCTGCCGATCCCAACGACTGGGGAGGGGGCATTTGGCATCTGCCTCCTCGCAGATTGAATTCATCAGCCTCCATAACTTCTACTTGCCCATAAAGGATTTATGAATCTTTAGATAGTCATCGGCTGCATCCATTTCCTAAAGAAGAAAGGCCAACTGATGTCTGTTAAACAGCCCAAAGGGACTGACCTCCGCCCCCACCCCATGGGTACAGAGGACTGTATGTTCAGCAGGCACACAAACGCAAGCCCACAAACTCAAAACACACACCCATTGATGGCGTGCGTTTGAAATGGTAACAACTGTAAACAATGCTATGTGCAAAGTCGCTATTGTGTTTATACATGGAGTTTGCACCTGTGGCTGCGACAAGACACAGGGAATGTGTGATGGGATGTTAGAGAGTATCATCGTTTCTTTGCCCCATCAGTTAGTTTGATCAATTAAATTAAACACAAACGTTTTCAGTTTAGGCATGAAAAGCAAAAAGGTGAGGAGACATTCAGTGATGCAGCCCAAACAGCTTCTGTGACTCAAAGCCGTCGGGGCCTGAACCTAACTCTTTGTCAAACAAACAAATATTTATTGTTTAAGTTTAATTCAAGTATTATAAAATCAATGACTTGTCATTTATGCTCAGTCTATGAACCTTAGAACTAAGTTTGACATCTGGTTGCCCCTGGCAACATACTGACACACTAAAGGTGTCAATCAGTCAGATGACTGTATTATGTATGTGCACATATTGTGCAATACTAATACCTGGAACCTGTGCATGAACAGCCTCTATTACTACTTTTACTGTCCACTAATCTATTCTTTCTTTCTCTCTCTCTCTCAACTCTAGGTAGCTGATGAACAGCACCTTAAGTTGGGTTTGGGCCCACAGACTCCTCCAGATTTGCGATTTGGCTCTGCACGAAGAAGACAGAACCCAAGGTCCATATCTGGCGTTGCCAGTGTTTTCGCAGCTGACCATTGGCCTCTTTTTTGCCTGACTATCATCTTTCAGACTGTGCTCAGATTCCATTCCTCACACATCAGAACAGAGACATTCATCTTAAAGATGACATCTGTGGTGAATTTCTCAATAACCTAATAGTCATCCGGCACAGGAGAAACTGGGGGGGTTATGATGGTGGGGAATAGGGGATTATGACATATAAAATACTAAAACCCTGCTAGGTGGGTGCGGGACCGTTGCGCATAAAGTTAAAATTTGGTAATTCAAGCTAATGTGGTTTGTGGTCCTCCAGAGGCTGGACCATAATCCATGGCATGATAAATTCAAGCCCAGATATGTAATACGTTTTACTAAGGCCATAGGTTCCATATAATATCATTAACTCGCAGTTAACACCAGAATTCATTGGAGTGGAGCAAGCGTTCGTTTACTTTCCTTGTTAAAGCCAAAAGTAACAGCACATTTCACTTTGCGGGAACATGTCATGCACTGAAACGCTTACGTTGGTGTTCCTGCCACGGTTACAGAGGCGATTGAATTTCCTCTCCGTTCTCACATCAGACATACATTACGGTGCCTCTGCTGCGCTTTAAACCCAGCATTGTGACACTGTTCAAATTACAAATCCTCACTTCATGAAGCCGTTAGCTCTGTGAAAGGCCACACCCTGACACACTGTCAGACAGCACTGTTTTTATGAGAACTCTCTTTCGCCCTAACACCTAGGCGTGATTTGTATCTCCCGTGATCCATATGGTGCGGATGATGTGCTTTGAAGGGGTCCATCAGTCGGTAATCTAAAAGAAAATAGTAGCCGTGGATATCTGCCTCTGCTCGAGACAAACCAAAGGCGAGAGGGAGAGGGAGAGAGGGGGGATTCCAAGCAGAGCTCTCACAGATGGAGAGGGTGGTTTAGAGGGGGGATTAACGCGCTCCCTCACTGTGGAGCCAGCTTTTATAAGGTACATCATTTTACTTCAGCTTCACACTTTCATAGATATATCATCATCTGCCTCCCACCGAAGCTCGGCTGTTATGCCTGCGTATTCTGTCTCAAACAAGATTAATACTCACGCACTTTGTGTGTGGGGAAACGCGGTGACAGTAAGCTGACAGCACCTACTGTACGCAAAGCTTACACACAGTTTAACAGCTTGTTTAATGTGTGACCTGGAGAGGAAATACTCTAACGCACCTCGGCTCTGGATAGGCTCTCGTATAAAACCCATTTCAGATGTGCTGGGCTTTATTTGTCTATAATGTACTTCTATGTCCTTCACAAGAACACAAGCTGAAGAGAATTGCGGTTTAAGCAGTTTTTCAGCTTGTAGAAGGAGGAAAAACGTACAGGCAGCATCTGATTTCCGTGTCTCCCTCAACTAGGTTATGAAAAAACAACATTTATCTCTCGCAAATTAAAAACAGTGAAACTCAGCTAAAAATGTGTAATGCGTTCAAAATATAGATACAGGGTCTTTCATGTCAAGTCGGCAGCCTGGAGTGAGATTAGGGCTGCTGTGAACACGTTTGACTAGTCAGTTCACTGCCTGGGGAGAGTCCCCAGGCAAAATCCATACTCTGAGTCCAGGGCTGCCTTTAGGAGCAAGCCACAGAAATGATTAGTGCTGCTCAGCTGAAAGGCACAAAGGGCCCCGTTGGCCGGGCCTGAAAGTTTCAAAGTGAAACCCGTACACCTTGTGTCTGTGTTAATTGATCACAGGCACATTATCTCGCCTGTTCAAGGCTTAATTTGCCCTCTGAATCAACACCTTTTGTCGACTACTGCAGTCATTTGTTGGAAGGGGAAAAAAGAATCGCTGCAGCTTAATCATTCCAAGCAGGTGCGAGTCCCGGCCAATTTTCTGCTCCCTTTTGTCATTCACTCTCTTCGTACATGTTGCGGCTTTAGAGCACGTTTTATTACACTGAGTGGAATTTCGTGTCCTTTATGGGGTGCGAGGGTTGGAACAATATAGGAAACCAAATAAATACTTTTTAGCTGCCTTTTTTTTGTCACAAAGGAAGTCTTGGGGACTGTTTGTACTGTATATTACATATACACAGTATTGGTGTCTGAATGTTTTTAAGGAAATAATATAACACTAAATACATAATTCTCACACGAATACAGCACAGTACAATCAGCTGATTGATCTGAGATTTGACTCCGTGTGAAGAAGACATGGCGCTGTCTTTGAATGACAATTCAAACATGAGCACATCAGGAAGTCATACATAAATAATGTCAGAAAAATATATGAAACAGAATAGCGAAGCCCGGTGACAACTTTAATACATTTATACATTATTTGCAAGGATATATCTCAAACCTATTTTACTCTAAAGCCATAAGCAGCGTTGAAAACTGATACATGATGCATGTTTTCCAAAGCTTTGTCAAATAGATGGGATTTTTTTTATTCAAATAGAAATAATATTCTCACCTTAGTAGAATATTGATGTGGTGTATAAGCCCTTGCACTCAATTCCCCGAAGAATAGATTTCAGACAAGCAAACCAGTGAAACTAAAAGTGACAGAAATTAGCATCAAATGGCGGTAAAAGGTGCCCCCGTCGTGCTATGGTTGACTTTTGGAGTGTGACTTTTAGAGAGTGTGACATCATAGAGCAAAAATTCACAAACGACCACGTCAAAGAACAGTTTAATAGCTCGAACAATCTATTCTCTTCAAATGTGCACTAAAAATCATTTAGTCACTAAAGTGAAAACATTTCTGCAACTGCAATCCTGCAGCACATATTAAATCTCGTAGTATCTTCCACGTGTGCTGCTTTGTTCCCTCTGTGCTGCACTTGTTGTTGGCAGAAAATGATATTCCTTTAGAAATAAATCGCACTGTATTAAACACGTGTTTTCCCGCTAAGACTCAGGAGGACCGACAAGGTGTTAAATGCTGTTTGAAAAAAGTGACTGGTAGTCTTATTCTATATGACACGCTTGGCTTGCTACAGTCGACAACTCACTATGCATTCACTTTGAGATAAGAATGTTATCAGCCCCCCGGTGTCTGTGCAATGAGGGTGATTAGAAGACATATAGTACAAACACTTCCATTTTGACTTTAGAAACCTTACCTCTACCCATTTGTAGCTGCACAAATCTATCATAGCCGGGGATCAGCTGAGGGAAATGTGTATTTCATTTCAGTTGATGTCCCCATTCTTAATGGCCAGCCATCCAGAGAGAATGAAATGATTGATTTTTGTCATCCTGAATGAGGATAAATGAATGGAAGCTAAATCTTCCATGAGGAGGAGGTGGAAGAGGAGTAGCAGGAGGAGGTGGGAGTGAAGGGGGGGCTTAGCTTTCCTTGCACGTCTGGCTAGACGGAAACTCAGCAAACCTGTGCGGCAGTAGCGGGGGAAAAAAGAATAGGCGGTGTGTGTGTGTGACTGAGAATTACTGCTCGTGTGTGTGCGTGCATGCACAACCCCCGTGCACGTGCGTGTTCACTCATACTTGGCTTCTAAGGTTACCTAATGAAATATTGATGGGAGATGTGGGAAGTGCGGGGGCTGGCTTGGCTGGGGGCTGCTGGTGGCGGTGGTGTTAGAACTGTAACTGCTGCTTCCTGTAGCTTGGGACATCTCTGTCACTCTGGATCTCAGGGAGACAGACCTGCCCTAATTTAATCTGACTTTGAATGAGTCTGTATCACAGGAGGTGGAAAACGCGAACGCACTCCGCCGCGGAGGAGAACAGAGGGAACGACGCGGATGAGGAGGGAGGAAGAGAGACAGGGAAGGCGTGGAGATAAAATAAACACCCAAATGCATCATCTTCAATATTTAACACGGCCTGTCAAAGATGTCAAATATATGCCTTTAAAATGTGACAGAACAATGAGCTCACTGTATATAGGACTCAAAGCTGTGCAGACTATTATAATGTTTGACTGATGTACTGCAAGTGTGACTCGACTAATGGACTGAGATACATCTTAGGCTTCTTTTCATGATTAGATGCAGGTTCTCAGGAAAAGAAGATAGCAAACTGTGAACTGTGTGACAGTGACAACGTGCTCTACAGAGTGGCTGCTAGATAATTACCTGGCTCTGACACCATTTAGTGTGTCCATCTCGCCGCAGAACCCGAGGCCGAGGTCTTTTATTAAGTATCCCCAGTCAGATTAGTCTGTTCTGTGTGGAGTACAGCTTTAAAGGCACAACGTGTCCGCAGAAATGATCACTTATTCCACAGACTCTCATCCGAAGCCTATTCTTTTTAAAGCCCATTTGTTAAAAAGCGCCACACGACTCCTTTTAGCCTTAAAGAAACAATGCAAGTGTGCATCTAAAGGCGAAGCACTGAGCTCTGGAGCGGACATTAAATTAGGATGAAAATGCTGTTTCACTACTCCTCCAAACTAACTTCACTTCACCAGCCAGTTTTCCAGTTTTATGTGTTCTTAGCTGACATCTTTTATCCAGGTCCTTGATTTTAGTGTGTTTAAATAGCTGGATAAATGAGCGCACATGTGCCAATAGTTTGCGAGTTCCCAAATAGAGCTGGAAGTAATTGATGCAGCGCCTGCGAGTTCAACCAAAGGATACTGGTCGAACTCACAGGGAGTGTTTTAATATGTTTAAAATGCACCAAATGCAGAGCGCAGTTTGCACAGAAATGAGATATTATGGACAAGCCAAGAACTATCCTGAATGACATCCACAATAATTACACAGCAAGTCACACGCAACTGCCAAACTAAATGAGACACATGCTTGCGAAATGTGAACATGGTGTTTTGATTTGTTTGGCAGCCACAAATGCCAAAAAGTCATCTCAGCACTCATCTTTGCGGCAGAGATATCTAAATGTGCCAACCTGAGCAAAATTAGGTCTGTGGGGAATGAGAGTGATTTTTATCTCATCCATCATTTTTGCATGTAGCAAGCATTTGGAATTATCTCCTAAAAATCTACCAGTACAAAGATTTTTTGTATTGCATTCTCAAATGCTCCTCTATCTGAGCGAGCCAATTGCAAAGCCTTTTAAGCCCCTCTTCAGAATAAACATATCTAACTCATCCATTTATTTTTTGACAAACCAATACGCAAGAAAAATAGAATTAATACATTATAGTTATCACACCTCTTATCAGAGTGGCAAAACGTATTCAACAACAGTAAACACTGTGTTTTCTCCTTGCTATCTGCGCTAACATGATGACGGCAAGTGTGCACTAATCTTGTAAAGTCAACCTTTTAAAAGGGACGCGGAGGTGGATGGGGCCGGGAGAAAAAGGACCGGACGGACAGCTGTGTACAGGATTGTATCCACGCTAGGAGCTGCCCCTGTCCATATCCAATGTAAGGTTATAGAAATATCATAATCCCTCCTCTGAGCTCCTTTGCGCGGAAGATGATGACTAAATTTCCAGTGTCTTATCACACACTCCCAGACTGGAACTAGTACAAGGGGTTCTGAGGGAGGAACCCAGCATGAAAAGTGCTGGGGATGAGATGATCAGATTAGTGGTGGCTATTGGATTTGTTTGTGGTGGTTGCAATCGGAGCAAAGCAGGCGTTGTTCAAAATGCCCATGGAGATGCAAAGCCTCCACCGATCCTTTCACCCAGAAAGAAAGAAAGAAATATTCTTCTGGGGGGATTTTTTTGGGGAGTGCAATGTGGGGTGCTCCTGCAGGGGTAGGTGGGGGTTGAGTTAGGGGAAACAAATTTAACACTTCAGGGGCTTGAAGAGGGAGGGGGGGGGGTATTTTATCAGGTGGGTGGATGCTGAACCGCTTCACACGGTGAGACAAGTGGGATTGACTGGCGGTATTCAGCGGGACGCGGGCTGGTTGGAGCGTCGACGGCTGCCTGCGAGGCGGAGGCTGGCGCGGCGGGCTCTTCGCAAACCTCACCTGAGGCGCAGCGAGGTATTGTGGGTTCGGGAGCCTCTCCTGTGCCACGCGAGGGGCTGGAGCGGGGAGGAGACACCAGGCGGCTCTGCGAAAATGCCTCCGAGGGAGGCAGTGGAGTGTGTGTGTGTGTGTGTGTGGGGGGGGGGGGGGGGGGGGGGGGGGGGGGGGGCAGGAGCTGGCTGATGTAGAAATGAGCTCCCCAAAACCAAGAAGATGTGTCATTGTTCAATTAGACAGAAAAGACATCCAAGCAAAGGGATATTTCCTATAGAAAATATGCCGTAATGGTTTCAATGGAGGTATCAATCACTGTAATGACTGTGGGATAGATTCTTAATGATGATGAAGTAAATACTATACAGTGTATTGAAGAAGTGAGGCTATTTCAGGGGGAATTATTGCTGGACTCCTGGGGAATAGCTTCATGGGAGGACTCGCTGAAGTGTCATGAATCCAGCAGCGAGGTCCTCCATATGGAGAACTTCCTCCACATACGATCGAATAGGAGATTTGCTTCATCATGGGATGAATCAAGGCTTCCAAGCAGTCAGGGCCAATTCAGATCTGTGGGATTCAAATGCGCATTTCCCTAAAGAATTCCAGTCTGGCAGGCAATTTTCCCACGTGTTTAATTCCGTTAAGTGACGCAAACGGATGTCAATACGTGTCCGTGCCACTTACCTTAAATACCTCGTCTGGACGGGAGACAAAGACGCTGCTCGGCTTATATGACATAATACAGCGGTGCACTTTGTGCCCCTGAGCCAGGTCATTTCAATAGAGAGAAAGCCACTGAGTCAGCTCCCAGAGACAATGTCGATAAGGTAATGGCACAGATCAATAACAAAGATTTGGGCCAGATCTTAATTAAAGAAACAACTGCTGATACAAATGATGTTTTCAATGTATTGATATGGTGAAGGGGGGGTAGAGGGTGGTCTTGGCTGCTGCAGAGACGCTGATCAATGTACTTAACATTAGCATTCCTTTTCATCGTGTACCAGGATCACTTAATTCTCCCTCTCGTCCTCTTATGCCATCACTCTCTTGTTCTCTGCCTCGCTAAACACCTTCTCGGTACCGTCTTCGAGCGACCCGCGGCCCCTCCTCCGCACTTACAAGGTGAACTTGAAGGTCTGCAGGGTGGCGCTTTCATGTGTCTCAACTTCCTGCGGTGATTGTTGCGCTCAAACAACGTAAGAATCAAAGACACTCTTAAGGCCAACAACAGGATTGTGGCATCAAGTGTATGAAAATCAATTGTCTTTCGCACACAGAGGTACATTTGTTAAACTACACAATCTTTGGGAAGAGCTATTCATCTGTCTTCAATATTCAGGTTACTGATGTCAAATCATTGAAAAGGGATTTCTGGATTACTCATATGGAATTCTATCTTTTCTTTGTAAAGCTCCCTTGTGTATTGTTCTTTGTGAGAACACGTTGAAAGGAGGAGCTTGTCATGACTTAGACAGAAAAAACCCAACAACCCCCCCCAATGTAAACTGCTTATGTAGAAACCAAGGCTAACACGTCTCTGTTGTCTCCAGGCAACATGAATTAAAAATGTACTTAAAAAAGAAAAAAAAAAAACATCAGCTGTTGCTCTCTCTTGCGAACGGTAAAACAATAATTATTAAAAGGGAAGCTGAATTGATGGATCCCATTAAAGCTAACATAAACTCTCCAGAGACCTGGGACCACAAACAGGCCAAAGTCAATAGTGTGATTCCCCAGGTATCCCCAACGAGTACCCACTTTAAAGAGACATCAATCTCTTTAAACTGGGATGTCAGTTCCCAGCTAATGAAGCTACAGACAATCAATATGCTGCATAATACTACTGCCTTAAATGAAGTACTGATGCTCGTGGAGATCTCGCTATGCAGCTTCACCACAGAGAAGTTCGGTCCGTGACATTTTCACAAATTGTACTTGTAGCCCTTGACAAATAGCAAAGGAACCTTCCGGCCGGTGATGGTGGAAAAACCACCCTCCCCAGCCCATTGTAGGGTGAGGTTAGAAGAGAAAATAATCTGTAATAAATCATCAATGACTGTTTACATCATTGGCTTGTATTTCTGTCAAATAATCTAAATTCTCTAATAAAAATATTCTGACATGAATATATTTTAGATGATTTTATGTTTTATTTACAGCTCATATCTCAGACATATGTTGCTCATTTTTGGCATTATTCAATAACATATTTGCAAATTATGCACAAAAGTGAAGATATTGTTTAAAACTAACTGCTACCTAGTTGTTTGTGACACTGCTTCCAACATCTCAAATGTTTTTAACAGTTCCATTTGAGAAGTCTTTGCCTCATTCTTTTATTTTATGCATCACATGTTAATGCTACTGAAAGTTTTATCATGGCCTTCCATTATCCTAATGCATGTAATATGTGAAAGCCCCTTAAATCATGTATTAGGCCATTGTACTATGTAAAACAGACTGAATTCAATTATTTTGGGGATAACAAGGCTGCGAGTCTGTGACCTCAGAATGCTTTAAAAAAAGTGTTGTATGTGCTTTTCAGCCGATCATATACAGTAGAGCCAGAACCAGAAGCATATATTTACTTTCTACAATCTATTAAGGTTTCTTTAATATATATTTAATGAGAAATAGTGCATGGGCTGGTGGTTTGTCTGCACGCCACCCTGTTGTTCCAGTGAAAATAAAACAGAACGTGCAAAAAAACAATCACCTTAATTCACATTTTTCCCCAATTTGAATATTCGGCACCTTGCGACAAAACAATGAGATTAAAGCATCTACAGCCTCATTGAAATCGAATGCACTGTTCACTAAAGCATTGGAGGCCGCATAGAGGATGTCGCAGCTCAATCATTACCGGGTAATAAGCGAGCTACAGTAGGTGTGGCGGAGGATTGACTGACGTCCTAATACTGAAATAATTTCCACTTTCTCTCCACCTCCCTCTCACAGGCAGGGAATTAGTATTATCACATCAAAGGCTTCCTTTAAAACGGGTATAAAAATCATTTAAACAGACAGTGGCGATGATTATTCAAACTAGGTTATTTGCCCGGGTGTGTATGTAATATGGCATCGGCGTCAGGACAACTTCATTTCCCCACTAAATCGCTGTCTGTCAGCAGAATAAGTAAATTTGCCACTGTTTTATCAGCATCATTGTGTCAAGTTAGGAGAATACATCAAACAGTCAATCTGATCAACAGGAAATGAACACACGGTGAATAATGCAATGACTGAAAGGAGTGGGGATTGGTCTGTTGATATGCCAAATGCAAATTTCCCCCCAGCTTCTCTTCCTCCTAAAAACATGAAGGTATTCAGTGAAATGCAGTCTTATCATTGCGACTCCACGACTGTATTTATTACTTGTTACCCCAGCGAGGTGACAGGTAAATTGAAAATGCATAATAATGCAGGGCCTTAACACTTAAGGTGTAGGCTCGCGTGCACAGGGGGCCGACGTGTAAATGGGTTTCCTGATGCAAAAACAATTAGAGCAGATTCTTTCTCAAAACTGAAGACTGCAAACGAAAACAATCACCTACAAAGAATAAACAATAAAAAAAATGCCATAAATTTCCAGCCACAAATTTAAAATCCATCAAGGTCACGTTTATTGAATCGGTTTAAATATTTTACCCATTAAAAAATGTCGAACTTTTCAGTTTTGTAGGGTTCATGGGGCTTTCGCGGAACCCGCAGCTGTTTCCAGTGTTGAGGGGCAGCCCGTTATTAAAGCTGCCAATGTGGTAACAAAGAGTGAGTGACTATTGCTGTAAATGTATAGTAGTAAATGTTCATCTAATTTATGATCACATCTTACGCTACTCAGTCATGCTGCGTTTTATCCATCAGCCTCACGGTCACTGCCACCTTTTACAGCTAATACTTGTAAAATTGTTCCAGCTGAACCAATACCTCCCACATTCACTGTAAATATGAGCTAAGTGGTATCATTTAACCTCTAGATTCCAAGACATTAAAACGTCCTTTCTCAAACTTGAGAGAATCGTGATAATTGCTGAAAAAAAAAATGAAGGAGAGCGAGATAGAGACAGACACAGAGACAGAAAACAGGAGTGAAAAAAAAAAACATAATAGAGTTTGGAGGTGTTTTGTGGAGCCGATATTGTCTCTTAGTTTGATGTTTGCCTTCAGGATAAAAAAGCTCCTCTGGAGTAACAATATACACCAAAATAAAGAATTGAGCTTGAAAGAAAAAGGGACAACAGCAATAACGGAACAATGGCAGGTATTTAACTGCCTCAGGTGAAGAGGGATGGGTTTACGGTCATGTCTTCCAGAATAACACCGCACAACTAAGGTCACAAGAAATGTTTCCTGGCTTTTCAAAAGCTGCCTGGCTTCATTATATTTTGAGGGGATCAGGCCAGAGATTCATGAGCGGCGGTTTAACCCCCCCAATTAGTCCAAGTCCCTCTGAGGCATTCTCCGTCTTGTGTTGATACATGAGGCTACGGTGACAAACCTGGCCCCAGGTCGGGTGATTCAACTCCAAAGTGAGTTCAAAGCACTCTTGTTAAACTTGGAACACAATCCCGCTCTGCCGAGGGTATAGAAACACCCTGAACAGGCGGCGGTGGCCAGACGCCACAAACCATACGAGGACACGGATGAGGGCATCACGTCATGGCTGTTCCCAGTGTTTAACTGACACCAGTGATTGTATGACAGTGATTAAGCACGAGAGGTAACAAAGCCAAAGCCGGGATAACATCCCTTAATACTGTACGACAAACAATATTTAGGGCCGTGACTGACTAAACTCGCCATATTCCCACCATGTTCTCCACCCCTCAGCTGACACCATGTACACGCGCAGCCACAGCAAAGTGAAGTCTAGTGGAGTCTAGAGTCATGAAGCTCATGTTTCCTCCTTGGTGTTTGCCCCACAAGGAGAAGATAAATGAAACACTATTATGGCCCAGTAATAATTTAAGATGACAGGGTGTCATCCTCGTGGCATTATACTCAATTAAATAGCTGAAGCCTATAGGCGCTGTCATAAGTGATTTCCATTATTCTGCAGCACATAAACATAAATAAAGTACAGGTTCAGCGTTTGATCCCCTCAAACTGCTCATAATAACACCTGTTTGTTTATGATTTGTAACAGAATGCCAGTCTTATGTGCTCCCAAAATTCTATTGTATCAGTGACAATAGAAAATGAACCCCCATCATTCCCTCATATTAACATCTCAGTCTGTTCGGGTGAAGCAGTCACCGTGATGTGAGCCAACACGTGGTCACTTTGCACCCGTCTCTCCAAAAACGGCTCCTCGCTCCACAGGAGCTGACGAGGCTCCAATCCCATTGTTCCCCTCCTCTAATGGAGTTGTCGAGAGTCTGGAGATTTTTTTTTTCTTTTGCCATTTAAAAAGTGCTTTTTGGTTATCCGTATCTCCAAAACGCATCCCACTCATCAGCGAGTCATTTCAGACTGTTCCAAGACGATAGGTGAGTGAAGAGGAAACATCGCCCGCAGCAAATCAAGAAAGGAGCGGGACGAGAACCCTTTATATATATGTATAGTATATATAGACATAAGGGGGAGCAGTGAGGAGTGCGGGGAAGATAAATAAGACAGATACTCTGTTTCATTGTCAGTGGCACTCCGGGGTTATTTGAAGCACTTATTTATGCACTGTAAGCAGAACAATACTGGCGAGCAGAAATGATTAAATACAGACTCTTCAAGCTATAGACATCTCATTGTGGTGGGCCCTGGCTTGCCACTGGGCCAGCTTGATAAAAGCTCTATGAGCTGATAGCTGATACAATTTGCCAGGCGATTTGAATGGGAGCGGCTGGGAGGAAGGGGCCGCGGCTCAGTTGGTCTGTCGCTGACAGCCTGTATGGGCTATAATAAAATCATTAGAATGTAAATGCTTTATTGCAAAATAAGAGCCTCAAGCTAGGTTGACATTATCTGCCGTCACCCGAATGAAAGCGGCGATTAGCATTCCCTGATTCAATGATAGAGGCAACTTATCTTTATTAAATATTTTTCAAATCGAGTCTTCATTTTTCATGATTGAGTTTTAAGCAAATGTAATATCCAGTTGAGTTTGTGTGTGAAATAGCCGGGGGTGGGGTGCGGGACGCCCCAGAAATAATTAGTGTACACATTTCTTTCCTACATGTGTTTCATAACCAACAAATTGGATTTCATATTTGACGTGTCACTATCTAATACATTTGCATGGAAATGCGGGCCTGAGTTTACAGAATAATTACTGAAAGTGTACACCTCTTTAACATGTGTCTCATAAGAATGAAATTTGATTTGTTTGAATGCGACTATCGTGGTGTTGCCAAATAATTGTCGCCGAATATGAGGGTTAGACGCTGACTCAATTGAGACGTTCGCATTCTCGACACGCGCCCGTTTTCCGCTGAGTCTTTAAATGGCCCGTCGCTTAGTAGGCACACAGTCAATTCTTATGCAAATATCCAGGTACTGCGTGTGGGATATAATATGCTGTAGATCAAATGTTACACCGAGAGTACGAGCGCGTCTGACAAAAAGATGGCCGACTTGCTTATTGTTCTGAAATATATGCTGTCTAATTTGATATTCCTATTTAATCTTACAGATGTAAGCCCCCCCCAAAGAAAATGCACAATGCCACACACAATATTATCCAAGTTGCTGCAACACCTTTGTAGAGTTAATAATACGATAGATGCAATTAGAGTGAAACGCATCACATCCACAGGCCATGTTTACCCGGCTCCACTGTTCTCATGCACGCAGAGGAGAATGTTTAATGGCGTAAACAGAATACACGAAAAACAATAAGATCAATGGTTTTAACGCAGTGAAAATGTTGGTGTCAATCATTTGCTGTAGAATGGAAAACGTAAACTTTAACATTTGGAGCCTTAGTCCTTGAAGGGGAAGCCTTTAGTTGTCCCACTACTTCTCCCTGTGAACTTGAGGACATGCCTCTGGGGTTGCCTGAAGCCGCCTTCACCTGGAGCAGCATCATTCTGAGGACGACACTGACACAGCGGCGTCACCGCGCTCCGAGTGCTGTTGTTAGGAGCTCGGGGTAGTACTACACAATGCGGTTGTTATGCCGCACCCAGAGGATTTGCAGTGGAGTTCATGTGCCCCCTCTTATAGCAATCACCAGGTCATACATCTTGTGGAGTAAATTCAAAATCCCAGACCTCTGCCCCATTCATTGAAGACAAAAGTGGAGGACACAAATTGGTCTGAAAATACAGTGTAAAAAGAAAAGCTTACATTAAGCTGAAGGGGACTCGAGGGACCTGGGCCAATCACGGAATGCGAAGAAGAATGGTGGTGGAGCTAGGGACCAGGCACCGGCAGATAAATCACTGCCATCATGCAGATTTACGGTGTTGGAGTGAAAAGATAAATGTGTAAAAGGGGTGTGTGTCAGAACCCGTGGTGCAGGGCCACATGGTAACGCTCGGTCAGTAATTGAACTCTGCTATAATTATCCTGAGGAGATAATATTAACTTATAGTCTTTGCGTGAGAAAGAAGCTGGTCCATAATTCATTTGCCGGATAAGGTGATGGTGCCGGGTGACTCTCGCTCGCTCACAGTCCCTCTCGCTCTCTCTTTTCTTCGCCTGCATTGTGTTACTGAAATATGACGGCTCCATTTTTATCCTGTCACAATGACAACTGATGGGCTTATTTTCCTGTGGCCCCGGGGGATGATGAAATAGTAAGCAAACATTCTTTCTCAGGAGGAGAAGGGTGCTCCATCATAGCGGCTGAGGCCGCCACCGCCGCTTGTGTTGTGTGGCAATAACAGGAGGTTAGGGGACACAATACACTTGGCCCTCTCCTCTCACTACAGAGGGTCTGTGTGTGCACTACACTGGCACTTCTCCTCAGCGTCTTTGTGTTTTTTTTTTTTGTTTTGTTTTTTGCAGTTCACAACACCTTTACTTGATAGTAAAGCGAGGGCGCTTTGGTGAGTCTCTCTTCAAATTCTTCAATCTAGATTATTTATAGGTAATGGAAATATTGTTTAGCATTTGGACAGTGATGAACACTCGCGGGCGGCGGCCTTGTGGTTTTACACCAAGTATGATATTCGTCTGAACAGTTCTACATGTGTCCTTTATCACTTTCCAATTTCGCAAACTCATTGTAAATTAGCCCAGTGTCAATTTCCCCGTGTTAAAATTAATGCCACGGCCGAGCCGAGCTGATTTATAGAGAGGCGTCTTGTAAAAACCTGACACCCACGGGCCCATTATTTACACCAAGCGGTGCTCCTTCAGCCTCAGCCTCTCGAGCGTAAGGCACCGGGGCAAGGTTGCGACATTTACAATAGGTCAAAATAACACTGCCACCAAAACTCCCGCCGCCTGACAATGCACCATTCATCTCATTTGAATAATGAGGGATATTGATGGACATTAGCTGGGGGAATGAGGCTGCCGGCACCTAAGGGGGCTGATCACTGTCAGCTCTTATTTTCCCAGCCAGTTTGTTAAGCAACTGTGCGAAGCAGCGGCGGCAATAACGGCGATAAGAGCATTCCTCCAGCTGCGGCGGTCGCTACTCCAGAGTAAACACCATCAGACCTCAGTTTATCACCAGTCTAACTGGATTTAGACAAAGAGCTACAATGGCAGCTCGAGCAGTTATCTGATGGCAACAATCACACATTATAACAGCTCCCATTGTGCGCCGCTGCCATTATTGCCATTGGAAGGCGCTATTTTGAATTAGAAATACGCAGCTCTAATCCTCATTACGCTATCTTCCCATTTGCGGGATATAGCCGCGTGCTGGAACACCCACCTTGGTGTCTTGTCAAGTCACAGCCAGCGGGGGCTTTTGTCTCCTTGCTGTAAAGAGGAATGACAGCGTAATGTGATTTACAGGCGGCCGCTTCGGCTCAATTAAATTAAGGCCCCAATAATCCATGATGAATGCACACCTACGCCAGTCATTAGGATTCAAAACAAAATGCGGGCTTATCGTATCACAGCACCATGGAGGGAACACACCCTTTAATAGATGCGCTGATTCATTTAGTCGTTTATGTCACAGTGTGCGACGCGTCCGGTGTCTGCCGGCTGCTAATGACTGCTGAGCCTCTCAAGATGCCTGTTTCCCAAATCCAGGGAAAAGCGTCAGCGAGGCAAAGCACCAACGCGCCCATTTCATTTAATTCCACGGTTTAGTGCATTTCAGCATTTTAAACCCTATTATTGAAATAAAAGGGAATAAAAAAATAAAAAAAACTACAGCTGGCAACGCGTCCGGCTTTGGAGCAGGCCGTTTCGAACATGGCAGCAAAGGACACGGGCCGGTCGGCAAATCCTCGGCCACTACATTTTGATTGACAGTGTCATATTTGTAAGAGGGTTATGAACCACAAAACAAGGGTTAAAGGGAAATTGACCCAGCAGTTGACGGGTGACTGATACATTGAGTTGGAGGTCTTTAATCTTGCTGCTGAGCTTACACGAAGCTTATATAACAAATTACAATGCCTACAGGGTAATACATCACCTGATGGATCTCCTTCTGCTTCTCCGTCCTTCCTCCTTCGTCTTCTCTGCACATGAGAGACCTGCTAGTTTCACTGGAATATAGGTTACAGCCACCGCGTTCTCTGAATATGATCAAGATGGATGTTCTGTCAGCACGGGTGGAATTGTAATGCCGTGTTTAGAGGAGATTATTTGGCTCTAGAGGAGGTAACTGAGACTAATTGTTAAAGCACCAATAAAAATACTCCATTTTAAGACATACTCACTGACTTTTTAAGCGAACAGAATATATTTATTGAAATGAAGAATTTCCTACAATAAAAAGTAAATAAACTGAAAAGCTGGCTATTATTTATTGATTTTGGTTTTGCCCCGTACTTTATCCAGGTACTTTAATATAACACCACACTTGCTTCTTCTTCTCAAAATCAAAAGGCAATCATGATGAACTTGACTGTAATGTCTTGGCTGCACTGCCTCTGATGTGCTCACTCTGACATCAGAACACCAGACCGTACATTATCTAACACACCGGGTTCAAACATCGTCATTTCCTCTCTGAATCCCTGGCATCAGACACTGAGATAGACTCGGTGGATAACGGAGGCTCGGTCTGCCTTAAACCATGTCCTGGGCTGCACCTGGCGAATGATAAAATGTACGACTTCCCCCGATAAGCTCACAAGTAGAACAACACTGTCCAGGTGCAGATTATTGGTGAGGCGTAAGCACAGTCTTGGTATGCAGAAGGAGGCAGATCCGTCTGATAGCTCCGCCAAAGGGGATTCAGGTTCAGCGCCGCGGCTTCAGACGCATCCCACCGTTCTGATCTATGCAGACTAGTGTAAGGTCAGGGGTCATCATAATTGCTCACTACACTTCCGTGCAGGATGTCAAGTTCTGATCACTGTTAATGCAGTACTCCCCAATATCACAAATCTGTGCACTCCATAACTTTGTAATTACAGCCAGCTCACGGATTACAAGCTCCACAGTAATTGCATGGGTGAAGAAAATGGATTCCACGAAGGACACAAAAGTTTAACTCCACTCACAGCTCGACAGAGGTTATAAAGTTACTTGTGGGTGGGAAAACCTCAGCTGCCACGATTCACACTCCCAGAACATCTTAAAGCAGAAGTACTGATCTGGAATGATAACCTTTTCATACAGTAATTGGCGGTCCTGGTGCAGGAGCGTGCACTCAGCACTCCAACCAGTGGAGAACGCTGTCTGGAGCAGCCTGGCCAGGTTGACTAATCATGCGTTACTCCCAGTCAATTCAAGCACATCTTAAAGTGGCAGACAGACACCTCTTAAGTTATGGTAACCTGGGGATAAAAGCAATCAATTTAAAGCGGTGGTGAGAGGTTTGAAAAATGACGAAGGCAGCATTTTCAAGTTATTTATGAATTAAGATAATCCCCTCATGCTAAAAATCATTTAATGCTTTCATATATGATCTACTATTGGCTCAAGTGTCTGCGTGACTGAATTCTAATTGCACAAGGTGGCATAGAATGTCTAAGTCCACACGCAGAGTGTGTATGTAGTTGTGTTCAGCATGTGACTTTCTGCAACTCTTCCTTCCATTAAGGTCATTTGAGGATAACAATCATTTCAACCTAAAGAAACCTGGAGATTGTGAAGTTGTGGGCCTCTATCTGAAAAGGCTACAGTTGTATTGCATTGGTTCACTATTACCATTTACTATTCAGAGAGATAGCCTTATTTCCATTTTTTGATGAGTTCCCAAAATTCAGAAAAAAAAACACTTTTTCCAAGGCTGTATGTTGTGCTGCCGTATTATTATGGTCTCTTGAAACCAAATCTCCCTCCCACCCAAGCACACGGAATCCCTGGTCCATCTCCCTTACCCTCGTCTCTCAACAGCTTTTGAGAGGTCTAAGTATAAAATAGCGAGGTGCACTAACAGTATCTGTCCATTGCAGGATACATATAGAGGATACGCGGGGAGGCTCAAGTAAGAACTTGCATCAATCTGTCACTCGCTTCCCTCAGGGTGATAAGAGAAATTCCAACAGAGAGATAACGCTGGACATTCAACTTAATTTCGAGGGAAGAACTTTTCATCAGTGGGTCACATATTAGCTTTCAGAAAATCTGAGTGCTGCGAGCGTGATTTTTTTTTGCGCCGCCATTTTTTTGCAAGCGTTGTCCATTCTACACTGTGACCTGCAGTTCTTACAATTTCCAAGCAGACATGTATTTGTCAAAACTGGTGTTCTTATAATTTATTTATTTTACTATAACCACCTTGGGTCCCAACTTTAAATAAACCCGTGCGATAGCACAGCAAGCACATCTATGGTTGTATCTCATGTGTTGGGCCAAAACGTTATGAACAGCGTTAGAAGTTTTGAGGTCAACCAGACTTCCCTTCAGGCTTTGCTGGATTTTCTTTAAGAGTTTGCTGCATCTGTTTGCCGATCTGAAATAACACATTACACAACAGAAGTTGTTTTGATTGTCATTTTTGCAGACTAGAAATTGTTTCAGTCAGCTGAAGTAAGCCCGTGTAATTTTGCAATCTGTGGGAGCTGAGGCGTGGTATTTTTGTAAAAACCAAAGCCAGATTTTTGTCGAAGCCAGTTAAATGTAGCCTGCAGGAAAAAAAAAGGAGGATATAAGATCGCTAATTTGGGGACATACATGGCTTTGGTTAAAGTTCAAAATGTCAGCTAAATTGATTTCACGAGGCACAGCTGGCAGAAAATTAAGTTCTAATCATTCACAAATTCATCTCAGTCACACAAATTATCCCCGCTGCTACATCGATGCAGTGTGGTTTGTTTTATTTTACCTCACTTTTCCCTTTCTGAATAAAACGTGTTTCTCATTTTAGCTAAAAACGGTTAAAAGTGCCTCTTTTTTTGGAGCAATACAAATGAATCCTCTCCAGATAAATCATCCCTCCAAATCCTAGAGTTCATATATACAGTGAATAAATGTTTGACAGCATCTCCAATAACCAACAGACAAAAAAGAGCTGCCAAGTCCACTCTGATTATCCATAAGATGCATTTTGCTACAGTCGGACTCTGCAAAGTAAAATAAAGCAGTGGGAAAAAACTGACATTGTCATGCGGAAGATAAGTCGTTCCATACAGAGACAATTGATTAGCTTGGTATCGCAGCAATAGCCCTTACTCAGCTGGGGTGGCGTGTAAGTGCTAGTCTGGCTGTTTTTTTTAGAAGCATCATATGGATCAATACGACATGGCACATTTAGGAGACCCCTGCACCATACCCTGGGACTAGAAAGCATCTCGTTGCACCACCACCACCCCTTTTTTCGCTGATTGGAAGGGGGGGTGGGGCGGCGACAATAATGGCCAGTCCGATCCTCCACACCCGCGTTCAAGTGCATGACCACCCGAAAAGCATTCTTTATAGGGGGAACTTTATTTAGTATTTCTATGTGGCACTTGTCTCACAGGCTGTTTACTGCAGCAGTGAGTCAGTTACGAAATATGACTGTTGACCCAGGGTTTAATGGATGTTTTTGTTAGTTTTCTTCCAGGGCGTCTAACAATCAAGATGTCCCCCCGCAAACAAAGACTTATGGGCAGGTGGGGAAGTGAGATAAACACAATTAAAGCTGACAACGGTAATATACTGTTATGGGTGAAGAGCCATCACTCAGGATAACTTGGGAAAAAGGATCACAACAATACAAATACAGAACAAAGTGTTTGACATATGGAAAATAAAATATTGAAACAAAGATCTTTAAAATTAACCAAATTACTATTGACCACACTATTATTAATAGAAAGGTCATAATTGCGCATATAAAAACAATTATTAATTGTTGCCTGAGCAACTGTGGTTAACACACAATTTACTGGAGCCTTTAACAGCCACTATGGTGCAAATACTAAGTCATTTGAATGAATGGGTGAATGAATGGCTCATTTAGGGCATAAACACAATGGGGAGCCTCAATTAAAAAACCATAGCACTGGTAAAGGCTGCTGGGGCTTAAATTAGAGCTGTCACAAGTGTAATAGGTTTTCATAGGGGTCAGCCCTGCTACAGAGGAGCCCCGCTAATATATTTCTCTATCTTTTCAACTGTGTTATAAACAGCTGTTTGGGCCTGTAGCAGATAATTCAAGTAAAGGTTTTTTGTTGTCCATGTGAGTTAGCAGGGAGACAATGGGAACCCATCGATTGGAAGGGGGCTCGACATCCTGGCTTCTTGTCAGCTGAATAAAAAGACCATTACCCCTACAGCTCTGGGTTGATATACGCCACCGTGGAAGAAAGAATTAGGACTTTTACTTCCTGTGTCATCAACCCATATTTTCTTTTCTTTTTGTCCCTCTTTCTTCACTTCGCCCCATAATCATCGCAATCTTTTCTACATTACTGGCCCGAGTTTGTGAAACAATGGACGGAGGCTAATAACTTTTACTGGGAAGGTACTTTCTTTGCCATGGGGAAGAAAAGGGGAAGGACAGCGATGATAAAAGGATGGCGGCCTCGGTCAAAGGTCAGCCGCTGTGATCTTTTGTTGTTGCTCTGGCCCTTTCAAGAAGAGACTTCTGTATTTCATTACCCTGGGATGAAATTTAACCATTTTCTCCTCCAGATTTTAAAGCATTAAAGGTCGTTGGGAGCTGTGAGGACAGGACGAGACGTGCAAACACTGATTTTGATTGGATGTCGTGGATGAAAATAAAGAGATGTAACATTTGTCTCATCAACAGATTGGCATGTTTTTTGGAATTGTTGATGTTTAATAAATTATCTGTTGTTGTTTTTTAATCAGTCCTATGACTTCATGTGTAACTGGACGTATTAGCATGTGGAGAACAAAGAGCAGGTGCTAGATGCTAAGCTGTGCTATAATTGCCTTTGGGTAAGGTTGTGTATATCAGCGCTTGCAGGGACGGAGCCCTTTACCTTCAATGCTGTCTGAGGACGTGGCCGTGCATCAAAAAAAAAACACAGACCTGCTTTGATACAGATCATCGTTCAGATTTAAGTTGATACGCTTCTCCTCGCACTCATCGCCCCTTGATTAATACACTCCAATCTTCTGAGAGATAGTTCTCCCACAAAGAAGAGATCCATTTCGCCCGCAAGATCGAAAGTTAGAAGCCGCGGCATAATTGATGACCTCCCGGGACAAACGCTCTCATATTTATCACCACCTGACCTTTTCTCCGATCTCATCCATCATAAATTAAAGTTGTACAGCGGTGGCGTGGCCCTCGCTCCTCTCTCAGCACAACCTTTTGTCCAGAGGTCCTCTCCTCTGCTTCATTTGGAGCTGTTGGTAGGAGCAGTTTTAAAACCTGCAGTTCAGCACCTCTGCTGTTCAGGGCAGATGGTCATCACTGAAAGCATCTGTCAAACTCAGGCCCCCTCAGTAGTGGCCAACCGGCATCTTCTCCTTCCTCCTTTCTCTTTTCTTCCCTCTCCTGCCACCTCCCTTTCCTTTCTTCATCATTTCACTATTTATTTATTTTTTATTCCATCATTCATCACAGATTGTTTTGTTCCTCTTTCTCTACCCTCATTGCCATTTTCCCCGTTGTTCCGCTCAGGGCCGCGTTCACGCTAGTTCTACACGAAATTAAAGCGCTGCTGACTCGCCTCTGTCACAGTCACAAATAAATGGAGTCTGTTTACAAAACACACGCGTATGAATCTGTGCATATGAATACAGGCGGGGAAAAAAAATAGCAGAAAGCCTGAGAGACCAAATGAATGGGTTTAATTGTGCAGAGTTGACATTTTAAATGTGCCACGGCAGCACTGGCTACTGCAAACACAGACAAATAAATATCTACGCTCTTAATAGTTCAGCTGTTCTCGGAGCATAATAGTCAATGCTGCTGGTTCAGTTGGCTACAATATACCTGCAGCGTCACACGTCTGTCTCCCTTGTCTAAAAGAGCCCTGCCCCACACACACACACACGTGCACGCGCACGCGCGCGCACGCGCACACGCACACGCACACACACGCACGCACACACACGCACACACGCGCACGCACACACGCACACACGCACGCACGCACGCACGCACGCACGCACGCACACACACACACACACACACACACACACACACACACACACACACACACACACACACACACACACACACACACACACACACACACACACACACACACACACACACACACACACACACACCTCCTTACTAAAGGCACCTATTAATATTGATGAGAGGTAGAGCATTAATGTTAAAACTGAGCTTTGGGGCCGAGCCCTTATGACTCTGCTGTAGTGATTAACACAAAGCAATGGAATAATTTATCATTTGCACCATATTAACTGGGTGAATTTTCAAAATCTCCTCTGAGAGGAGGTCAGTAATTACGGGATAATATCTCCGCCTGTTATGGATTTTGAGCGTCTGGCTTAATGATGGGTAAAATCAGTGTTGTATTGATACAGAAAACATGCATTTTAAACATCTTGTCAGAGCACTGCAGGTCACATCAAATCATTAGTCTTGCAGGGTTGTTGCTCTCTCATGTCTCTACTGCCTAAAGACTGTGGGGACGGCAGCACGCTGTCAAACCAACCCTGCTGCAACAAGGAAGGGTTTATTTACATGCTATAACTAAGCTATTTGTTTTTCTCAAGATTTTAGTTTATGTAAATGTTTATCATGATGCCAACATTGTGCTGTTTCTATACCACAAAGCAGCGATTGTCTTCAAATTAAGATGAAACCTGCAATCTCTTAAAGCTGCTCTTCAGCCACTGAAAGGAAGCGATTCATATGTTTATGCATTGTCATTCAGTGCATGACTACCCTGCACTCCCACCAGAGGCAGCCTACAAGTGACCCCTGAAAAGAGGGGGTCAGGGAGTAGGTCGTGTGGAATGGCCCGGCTGCTGGCTCCGACACTCTCTGACAGCTTTAAGTAGATCTCTTTTTAGCCATTTATTTGGAGTGTCCGGGGGGAGTGAGAGAGCGCAGGATGAACAAGAGCCGAGCACGACTTCCTCCTCAAAAGGAAACAGAGACTAAGAAGCTGTAGTGAATCTGTTGAATGGCAGAAATGCGTTTTTTTTTGTTTTTGCAGTAACATTTAGTTTTTAATTCCAGCTGCCTCTCACATTTTGTAGCTATGACAGGTCAAATGTTAGATACAGCATTAAATATCCAAACAAACTGAAAACAGTTTGTGCTTCTCCAAAACAGTTAAATAGGCGATTATAATAATAATAATAATAATAATAAGCAGGTCATTTTGTGTGTTATTTAGATTTTATGCCTGCCTGTACGTTAAGCTGCTTCTAATGTCATTACTGAAAAGAAACATCACATGAAAATTTGCGTAACAACACAAAACCCCATCTAAGTCCTCAGATCAACAATTCGTCATGACAGATATACAAAGTTCTAGGCAATGTAGTACCAAGATCCCAGATGACATCACACAGTGATGACATCACACAGTGTTCAACTTGCTTCAGAAGACTACAGTAATCCACTGTACCTGTATTAAGAAGCGCCCGGTCCAATACCCGCTGTCCTGTGTTTGTATAATGCATTTTTATCTCCACTGCACCAGCAGGCCATAGATTAGCATTATAGATTCTAATTTGAAGTCTTGTCACTGCTTCCCTTGTCTAGAATTGTAAGTGTAAGGGCTGCCATCTGCTTGCAATAATGAGCCTGACAACCCTGGTAAATGTGCTTTTTACTATCATAATGGCTGCTGTATTGATCTTAATGGATGTAGAGTCGGCTTGTTCTATCAGTCAGAGGGAAACAGTGGGGCACGGTGAGCAACACCACTCCGCATCGAACAGATTTGTTGCTCCTAGGCAGCCCTCATGGCCACTTCATTGATATCATTAAGTCGCCATATGTTTTGCTAATTTACCGCAGTTTTCGGATGCCGTGCATAATAAGACACGCTCACCGTGAACTTGCTTCTGACACTGTGACAGGCCGTAAAGGATTTTACTCTCTCCTATTTCCTTTCCTGTGAGTGTGTGCGGAGGTGTGTGCATGTGTGCCGGGGTATTTTCTATAGATGGAGTGCACTTTCTGGAGTCTTTTCTTGTGTGTATTATTAATAAAACAAGGAATGACACCTATACTGGATTTACACCAAACGTTATGTTAATTTATTTCACCGTTGAAACACATTCTGTTTAATCCTAACTGTTATAAACTTATTTTCACTAAACTTCTTTGTTTGGATCAATACCAGTGTTGGCGCGATTTGTGGGAAAAGCACAATTTCTCCATTTTAAGCATGCACCCATTTGTAAGCTTCAATTTGACCCAACATGTTTGAAGTGGTGGGAAAAGATTCATCGCAAAGTGTCATTTGTTACGTCATTGACATGGCAATAATGACCCTTTGGCAGTGCGGAGTAATGGGCGAGTCTGCCCTTTAACCCCTACAAATGAACACATTTAGTTTAGGACGGCGCTCAGTGATTTATTTCTGACAATATTATGGCTTCTAAAGTCGTGGAGCTGGACACATCAGGCGTCGCTTAGGACAATCATTAACTAGGCAGGACGTGGTTTACTTTTACTCTCATTCCACTCTGTGAAGGCATTTAGATTTCACTCACCTTGCCAATTGCTACTGGTTTATGGACAGAAACTAATGGCACTACAACCACTGTGGCCTAAATAATGTGTTCTCACCTTTGAGAGATTTTAAAGTGCACTAATAGAATCAGATTAAACATCCGCTTCACTAAAGATGGTTTGTTGTTACATTTTTACCTCAATTAAATAAGAGAAAACACGAAATATTCCTTTTTAAAGAGTACAAATTTAAACCTGTAAATGAATTTATTTCATTTTCTTTAATTTGCCATCTAGATATAAGCAATACAGTTACTGATAGGCAGTAGTGGTACATTGTGTGTCAACCAGTACTGTAGCTTTAGACTGAGCTTTTCCAAAGTCATCCTAAGTACAGAGTGGGGTGGACAGAGGAGGGAAGGGCATCAAATGCAGAAAGAAAATGTGATGTGGGAAATAGATAAACACAGAGAAAGAACAGAGGAGGGATTTAGGCATCTATAAACAAATCAACACATCTATCACCCTGGGCCTCCTGTAAGGGCCGTCGGGTCACTGGTGTGTTCGCACCAATCCCATCACTCACTCAGAGTCGACAGGCTGGTCGTTCCCAGCCCACCGCAGTCTGCTTTTCCAATGCAGTCAACAAAGCCCGGGCCCTGGCACTGTCTGTTTAGCTAGAGGGGAAAACTGTCAGGAAAAGTAAGACGAATGAGCTGCCCTGATTGACTATTTCCTTAGATACTGAATCAATGGGCTTATTATCACCAGCAATTACAGTACTAATACAAACAGATGCTTGGGGAAAGACATCTGCTTGGAGAGATGAGACAACTAGATTCCCAGTCAATAGAGTGAAGAAAGCTCTGCTCTCACTGGCCCTTAGCAGAGGTATTTATATTCATGGGAGACCCAGGAGCAAATGCAGTGCAAACGATCATCATCACACACACACACACACACACACACACACACACACACACACACACACACACACACACACACACACACACACACACACACACACACACACACACACACACACACACACTGTTTGGAATAGTTAATGCCACTGAAAGTAATTTAGTTGAAAATAATGGTTAATTTGCAGTTTAGTTTTCAATTCACTTCTAATAAGAACCTAATATAATACACATCCGCATTCCATGCTGAGGGTGGCACCGCTTCCTCTGGGCACCGCTTCCTCCCACCAACATGCTGTTAATGGGTGACTCAGTCGCTCATAGGTGTGAATGTGAGCGTTTGCCTGTCTCGACATGCCGGCCCTGTGACGGACCGGTGCTTCGTCCAGGGCGTTTCCTGCCTTGGGCCCCAGTGACAGCTGGGATTGGCTCCAGCAGCCCCATGAACCATGGAAAAGAAGTTAAGTTAATGAATGCATGGATACATTTTCAATTAAATGTTAAACTGGAAAAGTGTAGTAAAATTTGTAAAATAAAGTATTAACATTAATTCCTTCTCTTTTTCATTGCTGCTTTACACTTTTACAATATTGAATTTCCAATGGCGCTGTATGCATGTGTTACTACATTCCTCATCTATTTACTGGCTTCCCTTTTTCCGATGACCTCTTTGTTCCATAACAATAGCCTGCTTAATCCAACAGTGGCAACATATTTGACCAGGAGACCAAACATGGCTGCCATGTCATGTCTTGTTGAAGGAGAATAAAAAAGGGACCTGCTTCGCTTCACTTCCTTATTATGATGTGATTCAGTCCACAGATCTCTACACAGAGCCCCGACAGAGACACAATCATTTTTAACACTTTCCTCTCTCTCCCATTATCTGCCTCCAACAATGGGCTCAGCTCAACACCTCTCCTCGCGTTGCTGTGACAGTGAGCCCGGTCTATGGAGTTTCTGAGGGGAGTGAGGCATATCATTGGAGCTCAGGCCATGCAAACAGCAAGAGGGCCCATTCACAACGGGCCCTGATGGACGTGGTGCCACTTGAAGGGGACATGCCTGACTTGCCCGTCCCTGACAACCGTCTGTGTTTGCCAGGTGGAGCATTGAGGGGCCGTGCCGTCCTTTTTGTCACGGTCTGCTCCGCTGCCGCTTCCACGCTGCAGGGCCCTTGCTATATAGCACCATGGCTAGCCCGCTCGCTAGCTGCACGCCTGAACAGGTAGCCTCAGGAAGGTAGCCGTGCAGAAAGGGCCGTCCCCCTTCTCTCTTTCTACGCCGTTTCTCACATTTAATTATCTGATTTTCTCTCCTCCCACGGCTGGGAGGAGAAAGGCACCGCTCCGCACGCCTCCTTGCCGTGGAGAGCTGTCGATTGTTCTCACTGAAGCCCACAGTGGATTGAATGAAAGGACACCTTCTTGTTTCACATCACATATTAGACCTCACAGCACAGGCCCAAGTGTTGGCGGGCGCTGGACCCGTGTTTGGAGTCAATGAGGAGAGCAGTTCAGCCGTGTCACCGCAGAATTTCCGAGAGAGGCGGAAATCTTTATTTGAGATGGGCTCCACTCTTTACCTCCTCCGGTTTCTATGTCGCTTGTTGACCGTGAACCAGTAAACCGCTTTACTGTGGGGACCTACAGTAGAAAACAAGGAATTCTGGGGGAACAGAAATTGAATTGAACCTTGTGTGTACATATTTCAAAGTTAAACGTGTGTACATTGCCTATCGACAGATGTCAAATCATTGTCGTGGTGCAGATTCTGACATGTTACCTCTGCTGAACTCACACTGAAGAAACTAGTGGGCGAAAACAGCAGTGAATCAGATGAGTGAGCCAGGAGGTAAATTAACCTCCCTACTTACGTGCCAATGCCATTTGAAAATCACCTAATTACGTGATTATGTCATTAGGAATAAGGGGGGTGTGTGCATTTCAAAAGGCCTCGGTGAGTCTGTCTGTGAAATAAAAGACGCAAAAGGACCTTAAAGGTAATTAATCCATTTAACTCCCCAGCTCCTGCTCCACATGCCACAGCAGACAACACAGCGGTCCCACAGAAGAGAAAGAATGCCGGTGGATTGCTTTACAGCAGTGGCCCTTTGAAATATATACATAAATGACAAATGTACCATTCAGCTGGAGCATGAGGCACATTGGGAAAGTCCATTTCCCCGTCTCCTTCTGTCTGTTGTGAGCGTAATTATGTGCTGGCAATTACAGGTTTATGTACTGTATGGGGAATATGGCAGAACAAGTTACCGCACAATGGGTAATGAAAGCATGCTGATTGCAATACAGCTCAGATACTGTATCGTATCCTGGGAACTGGACTCGCTGTAATCTAGTATTTTATAGTATCACAGGGTGTTTTTACTAGCAGACACGGGGCTCAGACACATCTCACATTTCAGGAGCAAACAACAGCTACGCTACATACACCTATTAATGCTGTTACTTTTAAAACTATGCATTTTTATGGTTACAGCCGGTGTAACATTATCACCATTGTCCAAATCGCTTATACATACAGTATGTCTTTCTCTGTATCACAGTATGTTGCTCTGGATTTGGTAAAGAAAAACAGAATATATTCCCTGGATATTGAGCTGTGCTAAAATTTCAATATCATGCATAGATGGTCAATATTTAATTCTCTAAATGCAACTGGTAGTTGTTGTGCAGCTCGGTTAATTAAGGAGAGCTGATTTATGGCAGGTCACACAACACAACTGTGCCCTATGAGTAAAATAACAATATGCGATTCATAATACAGTTATGTATTGCCACCATCAATAGGATTAATGGTATAGGTTGCAATAAAAATGGCGGCTGATAAATTTTAATGGTGCTTGTTATTAATAAGGCCTTAAGGGAGGAAGGGCAGTATGTACAGTGGCTTTAGTGGATTGTGATGTCAGTGGTTGTAAAACGCTGTGAAGCTCCGCAGGACTGATCATTTAAGGAAACTTTACTTTTATTATGTGAACTGTGTTTTGTTTTTATTGTAATGTTCGGGGCTTTTTGTGTTGCAAACGAAATATAAACTACAAACATGCATTACTGCGCTATTAAGCACTGGCCTGTTTGATGTAGTACAGGCAGTCAGGCTGCTGTTATGTACAGTGAAGCCAAGTCTCCACTGAAGTACCCCGCGGTGTGTGCTGTAATAACTCACTGTGGCTGTCCTTGTCAAACCACCTAGCCCCAAGATAAATATGTCATTCTTTACGGCCTCTATCAAAGTCCAGAAAGGCTTCATTTGAGAATAAGAACAGGATTCCCCCTGCCAGTAAATCCATCAGCCACTTGATATTGGACTTTTGCTTTTACCAAATCTGTTCCAGAGCCGCCTCACTGTCCCAAACGATAGGACTAGCGCTAGTACATTCCATTATGGCCGACGCTAGGGCAAAAATTAGAAATGTAAAAATACTTAAAAGGTGGAGATGACGAGTCCGTGAAAAGTTTGAAATCCGTTGACGTGCAGTATTCGGCACTGATAAAGCATCGTGCCGCAGGCCTCAGGGTGTCTGCAGGTGCGTTTTAGAGCCAAGCTCCAACAGATTGGCAGAACAGTGTGATGTGGGCTACTTGGCACAGACTGCAGCTTACTGGCTGCTCCACAGGGATGGACTCCCTGACCTTATCCCTCCCTACTTTCTTTCACACTCTACGTACATGCACTCCACACAACAAGACATTTATACTTCTACTAATGTCATGTTCAGTCTCTCAACCTTTCTGTCTTTTACTTTTTTTTGTTCTTGTTGTGTCTTTTTCACATTTAAAATTTTTACATCACATCATTGGTGCACAATGGTTTGTAAGGGTCACTTCAGAAAAGAAAGTCAGACTATGTTTGAGTATATTTGTTTGTTGGAGCTTAATCCATTTACTTTTGTTTTCCCAGGGAAGTTAAAACCTACTTGTCTCACTGTTGGGAAAATTCTGTTTCTTATTTAGATAACATTTTCTGCTGACTGCCGTAGTAGTAGTATAATATTACCAAGCATTGTGCCGCACCCAAGCCTTAGTGAGTTGCATGGTCCCACATTGACCTGGCCAGTAGCTTGTTGCAGTACAGACACACTGTCATCCACAAAGAACAGCCAAGTGGCAAAGGGGCCGTCCTGGTGGACGACTCGGCAAGGTCACGCCGTGGACTCTACGGGCTTGAATTCATTCCTGTAACTTTGCTGAATGTCCTCTTTTTTCTCTCATCCTTCCAGCCTTTTTTCTGTGCTGCACACACATTCAACCACAGAGAAACACCCAGAAAGTGACCATTTAAAGTACAAAGGTGAGGCAGAGACGAAAGGAGAGGGCTAACACCGGCTGAGTAGGTGAATGGCAGACAGACTGGCTGGCATTCTGGTTAAAAAGGTGCAGGCGAGTGGTTTCTCTCCTCCTACCCCTCTCACCTTGCAGTCTCTCTTTATCACTAAATCGCTCTCTATCTCATTCTAACTCTCTCTTTAACTCCTTTCACTCACGTTCACCCTCCTGTCAATTCTGGTCCTCTTTCAATCTCCTCACTCCCTCTCCCTCTCTAATACTCTGAAAACGACTCTCTCCGCACCTCATTCTCTGTCCGGGCCCTCTCTCTAGCCTTTGCCAGGCAAGCCGAGTGACTGTTGGGCTGTAAAATGGCCATGGAAGGGGGAAAGAGCGATGGAGAAAGAGCTCAGGACAGGAGGGTTAGATTCTTGACAGCGGGGTCTCCCATTATCTCTGTAATCTGGTGATAATTAGAATTAGTGCTTGGACACCCTCAGGGCAGGACTTTCAATGCCTCACAAAGTCTGTAAAGGACCTGGAGGTACCCCCCCTCTAAACACACATGCACGTAACCCCGGCGCTCAGCGTGACACCCGCAGGCCTTCAGACGCTTTCCTTCTCAGCGCCTAACTATTAAAACAATATCCGACCCCTCCACAAACCGCGGTCACCTTTCACCCCCCAATACAGTCACTGCCTCAGAGCCATGTACAGCCACAGCTCCACGCTCCCCGAACGCAGCCCCTGCTTCACCCCTCTCCCTCGCCCCTGGGCGGTGCACAGCTGAAGGTAACCGTGGGTCGCTGGTGTTGGTGGTGCGGAGCCGAGGCTCCGCTGGCCATTAATCTGCTGCTAATTACAATGTTCAATAGGCTACTAAAATAGATGTTAGCTGCCTAATTATGCCGTCAGCCACCTAGCCCACTATTAAACAGAATGGAGATTTGGGGAGGAAGAGAATGTGGGTCTAGATGAGGGTCTAGTCCACAATCATGGTTTGTGAGTGAAAACTATAGTTTAGCTACTGTAGGCTTGTCACCATGGCAACAAAATTATAACAAGTATACTACATTTATAATGAAAAGAAATGATTCACTGTTTGCTACTTATGGCATTATACAAAGTCTTAATTTTTGTTTTTGGTACAAATGTATTTTATATTTAATGACTTTGTAAGTGCTTGCAACACATTCAACTGGTCAAACTTTGGATTTCCAGACTTCTGTAACTAACGTGGTGGCCAAGCCGGTTCCTCACAAGTTAATGTGTTTGTTACGAGTGGCACCGAGTCCAATCACACAGAATTTAGCCTAAAAAAGAACCGGTTGTTGCTCCTCAAGGTGTGGTCGGCGGGTAGAAGCCCAGCCACGGCCTTTAAAACAGTGTCGTCTGCCATGAAATGCTGTTTTGGTGTCAGTCACAGCCACTGTGACCCCTGCTGCCTCCGCACAATACCTCCAGTACCCCCCAGCCCAATGTGGAGCTCATTCAGCGAGCCTCGACGCACATTCCAACCATTCACTTCCCCTGGAGACTCTCTCTTCCCCCAGTCGCTCCCTCTCGCCCTGTCACACGCTTTCTCTTTTCTTTCGTTCTGTGTCTCTCCCACTCCGTTTCCATCTTGTAGAATGATTCTGAATTGAGCAGCGCACAACTCGGCAGCAAAGATCAGTAGAAGCCAGTACAGTAGACCAAAGCACTTTAAATAGAACAGCGAAGCATGGAAGTGCAGGGACCAGGCGTGACACACACCATGAAATCCTGGTGCGGTAAAACTCTGTCCTTTTATTTTCACTTTATTTATGACAGGAATGTTGATTTATGAAATCTTCAGTCACGCAAAATAGAATCTGTTACTTAACCAAAGCAAATAGTTGAAATAGGTCAAACTTAAAGACCATATATACAAATATAACTATAATATACTATAATGACTCAAGTAGCTTAGTTTTACTTTCAGAAGAGCACAAAAGACAAAGGTTCAGATAGATTTTTAAAAAGAGAATAATTTATCTATATTTTAATTAATAAGATTGATACAACTTTCCAACTGTGCAATAAATAGGAAAACACATGTTTTATTAATTTAAATGAAATACTGCAAGAAACAAAACAACTGGTTAGCAGATTGTGTGGTTTCCTTTTTTGTGCTGCTATTCAAAATCTAATGCACATCAATACAAACAACATTTGTAAAGAAGAGCATAAAAGCAATGACCAACAGACAATCAATTTACATGTTTGAAGAATCAAGTGCTGAGCTAAACTGAAGTATGCCCAGGGAGGAGCAGGATATTGATTTACTCCCAGATTCTGTCTGTGGGTTTTGTATAACCTGGACTTAAATTGACAAAGTGGGCATTTAGTCTGGGAGGACACCGCTTTCTTTCTTATGTTGATTGTGCATTAAACTGCATCCAGCATGTGCCGTCTCCATCAAGAATATTTTATCAGATGTATAAAAAAAACATTCCTTAATATGTCACTTTGCTACATGCATTAATCTGTTACATACATTTATAAAATGTACTAATATTATTATTTTTGAAAGTATTTTTGGAACAAGAATGGATTTAACAATAGCAATCAACAGAAAACTAAAGTCTCAAACCATTGTGTGTCTGTCCATTAAGAAACGCACCTCACTCTACCTCTCCTCTCTCACCGTTGTTTGGAGATCGATAGAGTCACCTTGGTTGGCTATTTGTAGCCTCATGGTTGGTAGGGTTATGTGTGTGTGTGGGCGAGGGAGCTCCTGTGCGGATGTGGTAGTGTGTGTGTGTGTGTGTGTGTGTGTGTGTGTGTGTGTGTGTGTGTGTGTGTGTGTGTGTGTGTGTGTGTGTGTGTGTGTGTGTGTGTGTGTGTGTGTGTGTGATTGTGTGCATGCATGTACAGGAGAAAAAGCACACAGGGTGTGAAGAAAGCCATGGGGATCAGCATTAGCTACAGAGCCCTTTTTGCTCCTCTTTAAACTTGATCAAAGGCAAATGTAGTTGAAGCCTATTAAGTACGTCCCTCTAAAATGTGCAGGATCTGAGCACCGCATATTCAGAAGGGACCCGTATTTAAAGGCAGCAGCCACTCAAACTGAATGTATAGGTTTTCTTTTTTTTAAGCATTAATGTCTTATAGTAAAAACAGTGAGGAATGAAACATAGAAGAAAGTTTTCTGAGGGAGCCTGAATTCAAAGCCACACCTTTGAAATCTCGAACAGCTTGATTCACTCTGGCTAACTGGTTTATCAAAATCACCACAGCTATTTGCTGTGGTTGTCTGAGCTTATAAAAATACAATTTCAACTTCAGTGAAATGTTTTTGATGGCTTTTCACTCACATTTTTATATAGTCCACCGGATGGAGAGAGCTTTCTTTTGAGAGTTTATTTTTCTGGTCTCCACTTCATATTGTTGAAACATAATCTTATTTTTCTGTGTGTGCGTGGGTTTTCCTTTTTCTTTGGTCAGAAAAAAAATCTAAATTAAACTATTTTCCAAATAAGTGTGTGCAGAGATCTGTGGAAAATGCCTAATGATTACTTATGAATATATAGTGACTACTGGAAATAACTGAAGTTGTTAAATGTGCCAAGTATTATGTTCTGACTTTGTTAAAATGTGAAATTTACAGGTAAAGGCAAAGCTTTAAAACACAAACATTCGAGACTTAACCCAGTACATACAGTAATAGCGAAGCTCTTGAACCACATTCAGCATCATGGAGGGTCAAAGAGTGTGTAAAGACCGTGTGGTTAGTAGATGAAATAGATACTGTATTATGACTTAAGTGACAGATTATGAGTGGCCAAGCGGATGTTATGCGGAGAGCTAAACAGTGTGTGAAGAAGTGAGGGGACTTCCTCGTGCCACTTATAGCTGCTGTGTTCGGTGCCTGGTTTCTCCAGAGGGATGAATTAGAATAAACATATATAATCAGATAATTAGGCATTCACCACAGATCCCTGCACACACAGATGAGCACACACAAACACACACTCGGTTGCATGCCTCGGGCTGGGAGAGCCAATGAAAGCAGATTAGCAGATGTTTAAAGACAGTAGTGAGCCGGGGCTTGTGTGTTTGTGTGTAATGACCAATAGTTACTGGAAATTCTTTAAAAATGCATGACTGAATAAAAAAAAAAATCAGATGAAAAATTATAATTTAGCTATTTGTGTCCATTTTTACTAGAAAAAATACATGTTAGATAGGAATATTAGGCAGATTTTGAATGTCAGCTACAAAGAGTAACGTGCAAGAAACTTTAATGAAGAAAGTAGACCTTCCTTTTATCAGCAGCAGAGGAATAGTGCGTGATGTTGCCCTCGGTCATCCCACCCTGTCAAATTAATTAGTACCCATCATTAATTTGGAAGCAAAACTTGCTGTGACCTGTTAATCCGGCGCCGCGTTGGTATCAAATCAGCCGTGTATACCTGTCAGATAAATTCTCATATCCTGTCCCATTTCTTATTCAGGAAATCTGTCAAAGTTACCTGAGCCGTCCCCCTTCTCCCCACAATGAAAATAATCAAGCGGGAAGGATTTGCATCTGACAGTTATGACAAAGCAGAGGGGCGCTCGCTCGGTTTCAAGGTGGAATGACTGCACCCCCTAAAGGTCTCTGGAGGAATTTCACGCCCGCCTCCCCGCGCCTCCAACCCTCCGTCCGCCCCACGTCCGCCGCCGAGCTAGCAGACAGACGCACGGAGAGGGTGAGGGAGAAGACAGAGGGGCGTTCGTGCCACCAGCATCATCCTTTCCTCTCCACCAGACCGCTCTCGTCTGCCGGGGTGCTTATGATCCATTTTCCCTAGATATGAGAAAGTTGCTCGCTCAGAGGAAGAAAGCAGTCAATCAATGCTACTGAAATAGCTCCACTCCATTAGCAGGCAGTAACAGGAGCTGTGCCCTTGCTTAGGGGACTTTTGCTCAGGCGGCTCCAGTCCCCTAGTCTCTCTCTCCTGTTTTTTGACTCACTGTCTCTCTCCGCCCAAACTCAAACCAGCTCCAGATAGTCTTACAGATACTGTGGCATATCTTCCAACAGTGTTCTCACTTCCGCCTCTTTATTTCCTTCTGCCCCAAACGCCCGCCGCGACAGTGCGCCTTGTGTTATTTTAAAAGCCTGTTTGCGCCCGTCTAAACATCCTCATCGCGGGCAGTCAGCCGGCCGGGGCCCCCTTCGCCCGCCTGGCCCTACTGCCTGTCTCTAAAGACCTCTAATTGTATTGAGACGACTCCCCTCTGCAGGCCCTTACACCCCGAGCTTTGTGTCTCCGAAAGCTGATACCTCAAAGCTCCTTTTGTTTTATAAGGGTAAAATCGTTTGGGAGTGGACCCAAGATCTCCACCTGGCGCGCATGCCTCTCTCAACTGCAGATTATTACAAGGAACATCTGCTCGGGGGTCACCGGCAGTGTCAGTTGGCATGGAATGATAAAAAGCGCGGATCATCCTCACTTAAGCCCCGAAGCCTCCCCCGTTTGGGGCGTCCAGAACGAATGACGTCATTCAGAGCAGCGGGGAAAAAATGTATTAAACAAATAAAAAGAAATAGGGTTAGGGTTTAGGTTTAAGGCCGGACTAGGGCTAATCCTTTAATGTGGACACACACTCAGTGAAGCTGCGTAAACACTAACTGGGACTCCTACGTTTTACTTCCTGTTTATATCAAACAGTTATAGGGGATCAAAGCTGCATTAATCTCAGTCACACAGACTAGGTGACATCTACCAGTCTCCATCTCCAATGCTGTCTCTCCTCAGGCACATGCACCCCCCCACCCTTTTTTTTTTTTTTTTATTCCCCACCCCCACATATCCTGTCCTAACTCAGACTCAGCTGGGCGGCAGAGAGATCGTAGCTGTGTGTAACGCTGTGTCAGGTGCTATTAGAGGCTGTTAGGTGGCAGCCTCCATCACTCTCTGCCTCACCGTGTCCACTCCAGGGGTGAGGCGGTGCAATTGCCTTACACGCGCGCGCACCACAGTGCAGTGACAGGAAGGCCTGATTGGCAGTGACACGACCATGTTGCGGAGGGATGGTACACGAGAGAGAGGAAGAAATGGAGGGGGGCGCGGGGGTGTGGGGTGGGGGGCTCAGGTGGTGTAGGAGCAGCTCCACAGGGTGTTATTCTAGTTCTCCAGCAGGAACTCGAAAAGCTGATGGGAGATTCTGTCGAGGCGCGCGTGCATGCGTGTGTGTGCATGTGCACGTGCACGTGCATGTGCACGCGTCCCCAGGTGCTTGCGTGGCCACTTCCCCGGTTGCTCTGTTGGGACATGTTCTGTGTACTGTACAGCGACACAGTGAATGAGACTGGATGGACTGGTCGGGGACAAGCTGCAGTAAAACGTGACAGAGTGAAGGATGCAGTCGCCTGCTCCTGTAGAACTTTCCACAAAGTCTGTGGATAATAAAGCACTGTGGTAAAGTGGCTGCGACTGTGAACCTAGAGCCGTGTGTATCTCACAACTGACATGAAAGAGTAAATATTCACGTTAATTGCACAGGTGTGTAGAACGTGGTCCAGTAAATTATAGCAGTGTTTACTGGATGTCAAGCTGCCACATTCACCTGCTTCACTGTAACCGTATATGTAAACGCTCTGAAAGCTCTAATGGGCCCGTCGCATTCAGCCGCTAACTGCTGTCGTGCCTCCAGCCGGCGAAAGGAGCTGTGCTGAAGTGAAAGGTCCAGGACCGGAGCGGGCGTCAGGCCCCCGCGTGGGGCTGTCCTGGTCCCGCCCGGTCCAACGTGCTGAAACGTGATTTCTGCCGAGTCGTTGCTCCTTTGCTTCAGCGATAGCTCAGATTTTCTTTATTACCTCCATCTGCTCCAGGTCCACCTTGAACTTGTTCTTCTCATGGCGTCTGTTGATTTCCTGGCTCGTTTCCTGTCGCCGCACGGTATCATGGGCCACGAATGCCCTTGCGTGCATTACTTTAATTTCTCAAATGCTATGTTTAATTGTGAGCTATAAAGGTCCATAAAGCTGAGTGACCTGTGCCATTAATATGTGCTTGTCATAATCCGGTCTTCTGCAATTACGTGATTAACTATACAGAGGTCAAAATGTTCCCACTGGCTTAAAAGTGTAAAATCGTGACTGGCTCATGAGGAACACTGCTTGTTTCATTCCATGCGTTCTGCTTGTACAGACTTTGGGAACACCACGATCTTTTGTGCATTACTTGCCGTGCAGCGAGTTCTTAGTACAGAACTCGCTGCACGGCTCTGCGTCTGGGGGAGTGCGTCAGTCTGACGTTTTCCCTAATTGTCACCCTGTTTTACATAACTGGTTTGTTTTTATTGCATTTGTCTCACATTGCAGTCGAGGAAGCACATATTGTGACCAGTGAGACCACAGCTACAGACGGGCGGTGGTGTATTGCACCGCGTGTTTCTCCGGTCACCAACAAATAGGATCCATCACACAATAATACCTATACAAGTAATTGCCTTTCTTGGGGCTATAAGGCCCCGAGGTCCTCTTGTCCACCAAAAGCTTTGCTCATAAACTCCTGACTCGAAAATCTGATATTGCGGGGAAGCCGCTATTGTTGCTCCTACCGAAGCCCGGCTGACAGTGTGTTAACACGGCAGCTAAATCTCATGTTCTTCACGTTCTCCGTCATAACTCGGTTAGCGTCAAAAAACGCCCCGCGTCTTTCACGGGGCTCCGGCGGAAATGACTCGCGTATGAATCCTGGCAAACTGCAGTCTCAACACGGCGACACTGTGAATCTTAACAATGTGCGCACAGTTTCAGACGAGCGCTCATTTCACCTGCCTCGGATTATTAATGCATTTAAGCTCGGGGCCATCGACAACAGCACTTGTCCCCGTTGCCAAAAGAAAACAAATGCCCCGACCACAAGGAAGGAACTCCAACAAACAATAAAGACAATTTAACAGTAATGCTCAGTGTAATTTTTGGAATCAGACAGTGTGGTTTGTCATTTCTTATTTGATTGAGTCTCGGTAAACAACATTACAACCTTTGCTTATGTTGCCTTGTTGCCTGTGGCGATCTGCCAAATGCAGCCATCAAATCAGGACTTAGTTTCTAAATGCATTTCCTCAGCCTATTGCATTGGACAGAAGGAGCGTACTGTACCACTCACTCACTCACTCTCTCTCACCCCAAACAATCACAACCTCTGAGCGACGCTGTGACTAACGCACTTACGCCGCGACACAGTGAACGGCACAAATCTCCTGCCTTCGGTTTACACCGCGCTGACACTCAGGTTTAAATAACACGCTAATTACGCCTGAGTAAAGGTAAATAATGATGAGGCGTACTTTCCTCCTAATAACATCCCACCTACAGTAGCAGGAAGCAGTGGAGTCTGTTTACAAGCGCCTGTTCCTTGAAAGGGACAAAGCTTATTAGCATTTGTTTGTCCCTTCGCCTTGAACATACCAGCAAATGACAAGGGAGTTCATTTCCTAAGATCTTTGGACTGAGCATGAAAGAATCTTTTGGTAATTAGTATATAGTGATTAATGATTGTCAGTATCATACAGTACAGCTTTAATCAAATGAACACAGAAAATAAATAAATTAAATGCGTATATGTGGACCGCTATTCCCACGCGAGCGCGGTTTTGTAGATGCCGGGATTTTCTACGAGGGCCGACTCGTAAAGCGCAGCGAGGTTTTGCTAAATTAATGAGTACACGCTGGATGTTTACAGTTGAGCGGCGCGGCGTCCTCGGACTCGCACGGAAGCCGATTCTAAAGGATGACACAAACAAAGGTAAACAGATCCATGCAGGTCAAACGGAGCGGCACAGACGCAAATAACGCACAAGGGCAAAAATCATTGCTAATTATTTCAGGCAACACACTGATCAATCCTTCATAGCATAACATCGTTCCCCGTGTAGGTTCTCAGTTACAATTTGATTCCCATAATGTTTTTTAGGCCCTCGCGTCTTTGGCTCTTGTATCGGCTTTATGGATTTTACTGCAGAGGATAGAATAGCAGAGCGGCCCTGCTCTCGAGGAGTTCATCATAGCCCATCTGATTAGATTGACAAAATATTCAATAAAATGCTTGTTAAAACTAATCTAATAAGAAGCCATTCAGTGTTGCTCAGTATTGAGGCTGTAAGTGTATCATTTGCCTTTTTACTCCATCATTGTCTTAAATAAATAAGAAGGAAATGGAATCAATGCGTGCCTTTACATTTTCATGAGATTTCTGAAACAACAGCAGGTGAGGGTTTTAACACCTTTTGAAAATGTGCACCTCTGCACATTTATGAAGCCCAGAGCTTCCCTCCAGCCTGGATTTCTATGAGGTGAAAGGCTCCAAATCCCACCTTAGATGGGTTGATCTTCTCAGACCCTTTATGCCCCTTCACTGTGACAGACTGGAAGCGGAGAGGCAATCCAGGGAAGAACAAAGATAAAGGAGGAATTAAAGAGGAAAACCGAACTCAACTTCAGCATTTGTATAACTTACCCTCTCTTACACCCCAAGCATTAGGACAGTTCAGTGTGGATGCCTCCTTAATGTCTGCTTTCCCATTGCTCTTGAAATTACTAAGCTAAAACTCCGGAATGTCAGTAAATGAAGACTGTAGTCAATTGTTAATTGGCACATTCGTACTTCAAGATGCAAGAAATACTAAAGCATCTATGACTAGAAACACAGCAAAACACAAACAGTTTCATTTTCAGCTCTAACTGGATTATGTCAGCACTGGCCGGTCCACTTTTCTACTAAGACAAAGAGTGTATCTGATGACAGTAAGCTGACTGAGCTGGGGGCAAGAGCTCAGTCCCCGAAGAGAAAGCCGAGATTGACTGTTGAGAAACCTGGGACACAACTCATCCCCCGAAGCATTTGATCACAACACAAATGACAAATAATTGACTGGATGATGGATGATGAGATTAGATTTATGGGTTTAAACAAGGTCAAACATCTCACTCCCACCTGCTAAACCCCAACACTGCTCCAAATGATGGAGCCAGAATTATGGTTATGTGCATGATAATTCTCCTGGTGCGGCCTTGAGAAGGTTGTTAAGGACTTGCGTGAGATCCAATAGGTGTTGGGTTTAACAGCTGAACTTGGTGGGTCAAAATACAAGGTCAGAGGAACAAGGGGAAATGCATTTGCTGCTACGGGGGTTGGGAAACAGGAAGTGGTTAGATCCCAGTTTATTTTATGGTTGTCCAAGCGTTAAATGAGCTCAAACCACTGAAGTTAACCATGAGCTGATAAACACATTAGAATTCTTGGTGGAATCCACACAGTACATTTTATACAATTATCTAAACACAGGACTTCTCAATCAAACGTGAAATTAGAAGCCGCAATTGTTTCATTTTACATCCGTGTTTTCACTTCTACAAAAGTTGACTTTAGAGATAAAAATGTTGTTGGACATTTACGGATAAACTTGTAGCTCATTTCTAGAGATCAGAGGCCTTGGAAATTGTCAATGCAGCAATCAGCAGTGCAGAGTATTTACACTGGCTCCCCTTTAGTATTACTCTCTGTGTCTCTACCACATTATGTCCCAATTAATCATCTGAGAAACACTTACTATAAAAGAGCAACATTCACAGTAAAAGGCCTTAAGTGGTGCAGTATACTGTGGATAAAATGACCCTACAGCTCCTCTCACAAACTATGAGCAATTATTGTATACGGGTGTGAGGTCCAGTCATGGGTTCCCTGTGATGTACCATTTCAAAATGTGAAGGCGGATCTACATTTCATTAATTTATAAAGGCAATTTCCGCCGCTGATATGAAACCTTCATATAAAACGTGCCGTGTTTATGGTATATCTCCTCACTTCGATTAGATCAATCATTTGGTCACGAACTCTCCACTTGAGTCTCATAATGAAGGCCAACCTCTCATATACGGGTGTTTTCTTTTACACAAAATGGAGCTTGCTGTGCTGTTTACTTTGCAGTTAACTCATGAAGAATAAATTACCCACTTTACAGTTTTCCAAGTTCACCACCGATGCGAAAGAAGCAGGGTAAGTTTGCTATTTATAGGAGGTAAGTGGTTAACTTTTATATGCACTTTGGTTGTTTTTTTGCACAGTTTGTCTCCTTCATCCTCTGTGGCTCGAGGACAAGGGAGCTGTTAACTGTGAAGAGCCAATAAAATTGTTATTGCTGCTATCTTTAACACGCTGTGAATGAGGCGAGTCTTTAAACAAACTACGGATGGCAATGGAAGAATGATTAAGTCCTGTATTTATAATGTTGGTGTTAGACAGCCAACCGTGTTTTTCCAAATGGTTGAGTTTTATTCATATGACATAAATTTCCTAAACCCTTCCAAAAATGTCCAAAACGTCAGCCGCGAGATGACAAATTAAATTGCATTCTGTTCCGTATTTAGAGTGGCTGATTTTGTACGAGACGTTAATTTAATGTGGAATCAAATAATGGATCATTGGTGTTTGTTAACAAAATAAAGCCATAGTTAGAAGAAGCCATCTCTGCAATAGCTGTTAAGGTTTTCAGATCTTTCAAACTTCTGTTTACACCTACAGTAGTAGGTGTAAACAGAACAGATTCCCTTTTAAAGTGCAGGTCACATCACATCTACAGTATGGTGATATATTACCTATTATGATAGATTTCCCTAAAATATCATGTTGAATGTCATGTCTGGATAGTTACTATTCTTACAGTATGTGTTACACTTATGGGTAGCCACTGAGTAAATACTTAGTTATAGACAGGCCATTATTTAGGTAGCCAATGCACACTTTGCTTTTTGAGGATAATTTATCTAAGGCCAAAATAAATCAATGCCTATTTAGAGAACATATGTTACTAGATTTGGACAAGCTGCAAAGCCGGGTCCATTAATAAATTGCGAACGTGAGGATTCATTACCATATGGATTTGGAGAGTATATCCATGCAAATGACAAAGAAATGCAAATGCGCCGGCATCATCAAGCAGAGTGCTCAAAATAGATTGCCATGAGCTAATAGCGCGGCCCGCCGCAAACATTTTCACTGGACTCTGCCGGTACAGCCATTCAAAAATCATAATGTCCGACATCTTGACTGTGGGCATACATTATGTCAGGGAATATCTATTTGATTTAGTTGTTGATCCAGAGCTAGAGAGGTAAGAGGTACCAGTGTTCTCTGACAAATGGCATTTTAACTCTTAAGTGAACATCTGAAATTGCTCCCCTTAATTGCCCTTTAAGATGGCAGCACCAATTATTAATCACTGGGTGTCATAGGAGCCGGGCCCTCCTTGTATTTAAAGCAATAAATTGCTGAATTATATTCATATTTATTCTAAGTAGGTCTTCATTGTAATTGGCATGTTATTAGGCTGAGGGCTTTTAGTCTGTATCAAAGTAATTCAATTAAAAAAAGTGAAATATAGATCTGTCTGGGATAAACAAACAAGCCAGCTGTAATATGACAGAAATGCAGTGAACAGTCTGGTTAAGTAGCTCATTATTTTTGCCCTTCCTTGAGGAAAATAGCTGCTTCAGGAGTATAGTGCCCGTTTCCATTGTAGCAGCCGGGGACTATGGAAGCACCTCATCAATCCACTTATCCCTGTTCCGTTGGCTGGATAATCTGAGTGTCTGACACTAATGGTGAGGTTGCCTCACGACTGAGAAAATATACTGAGGAGCCAGCTGAACCCCCTCCTTAGTTCTTTTCCGTCTTTAGGCACACTCACTTTCTGTCCTCAAACACACACACATGCACACAGTGCATACTCTCTCTCTCTCTCTCTCTCTCTCTCTCTCTCTCTCTCTCTCTCTCTCTCTCTCTCTCTCTCTCTCTCTCTCTCTCTCTCTCTCTCTCTCTCTCTCTCTCTCTCTCTCTCTCTCTCTTTTCCAGTGTTCAGTCAAGAGGGTAATCCTAAGCTCCTTTACTTATCTCAGGGAGGAATTTCCAGCATTAGTCATGATAAGACACAGGTCCTCACTGATAAAGCAAAGAAAAAGCTATCCAAAGCTAACTAAGGATGAGATACTTAAGGAATGCAGTTTCTGCAAGAAACCTGCTGGATTTGAGCGAAAGGCTTTTGTCTATACTGCTTTGGGGAAACCCATAAGGTAATTGTCTGCACTCGGTGTGTTGACACAGAGATTCAAGTGCTTTTGCTGATTAACGCTGACCGTGCACATACTGGGTACATTTTTAACAAATGACGCACAATCTGAAAACTCATAACATTATGTAGCTACAATCAAGTCTATACTGTACTTCATAATGTGAAACGCTGTCATAAGTCTGTTTTTAATTTCATATAAAGTAAAGGAAAAACAGTATTTAGATTTCTCCTTCAGGAACAGACATCTCACATATCATGAGTCAAACGTATTAGCAAAGAATGAGCCTCATCTCTTCGGAAACGGTGGCATTTACTTTGGTTTGGAACTGCAATACATTTCATTTCGCAACATATTATTGGATGGGTTACAGGACAAAGTGATTTACACCTTTTCAGAGCGTTTGGCTCAAGCGAGCGTGGAGCGGAGATATGGAAGGAGGGGTCGTTGGGGTGAGATTTATCACTTGTATGAACTTTTTACAAGCGTCGAGCCTTATCCAGAAACAACAACACAGGTATTTAACCTGTTCCTTGTCAAGTCCTTCCTGGAAAATCTCCATTCTTCATCAGGGAGAAGGCAGAGATTTGCTTATTTTCAGCTTTGGCTAATTGACTAAACTATCTTCACCATTTTCCAGTGTCTCACTATTATGAGAAACTGAAACGTACGTTCTACCTCAGAGAAAGAGCCTGTGACGAATGGTGTGGGTTCATAGGGAGGTTAGGGCCTACGAGCATGGAGAAAGTAAAACAGTGGGCCCGCACATACCCCCCCCCCCTGCAGCCTGAATCCTCTGCTAAAGAAAGCAGCTCTGTCACATTAATCTTGGAAGCAAACTTGTGAAGCAATTTGTTGAAGGTCAGCAGAATATGTGATAAAAGTGTAGTCTTGTTAAGCATCCATCACGGGCTGATTCAGATTTTGAGCAAAGATGTAGTGACAAAAATACACAATGGGTTCAGGGTAATGGGTTTAGGCAGGGATATTGGTTTGGGTAATACAGTTAATAGGCCCTTGGATCTGGGGGCTCTTTTAGGCAGATATGAGAACCATCGCCGGCTGTCATATTCTCCGATGAGAGTATGCATTAGAGCAAACTCTATTTAGTAAAAGACAATTCAATTAGGGACTATTCAGAGACACCGGATTATTTCCCTACGGGCATCCGCTCAGTCGAGGCAATATTCAGATTTCATTGTGTTCTCAAAGTGGAGAAATGTCAACGGCTGGCTCCTGCAGTGGTCGGGGGCCTGTACGGACATTTATATAGAACGCTCAAAACAAATGAAGACAGAATTTTCTCAATACAGCCATAATGTACAGCAGCAATATTTTATGGATTGAGTGGCTGCATTTATCTCATGACACTGTGGATTCGTGGCTCCGTGCGTGTTTATCTAGAGAGGGTTGTACAATTTTTAACATTTCCCTGTATGAAAAACACACACGTGTCAGTCAACAGTGGTTATTTACATGCATAAACTGAAACATCGCCTTTAAATGATGTAAAATGAGCCAAATGCAGCGCTACAGCATATTGACCATCCGAGTACGTTCCCATCAATATTTGCAAAAAGAACTTAACATTCAACAACTGCTGAATTCCTGTGTATACAGTTTACGTGATAAAGATTTACTCCACATGGCAAGTTAGGATTCTCTATACAGCAAACAGATGCCGGACATGTGACGCATGTAAAGCAAGTGATGTCTCCTCCATTACCAAACAAGAAAGTATATTCCTGTCATACACACATATGTTGCGCACACATATCATCATGTCAGTGCAAAGACGATATACTTCAACATTCTGCCATGTCAGTACATTAAGGCACATGTCGACGTCGTGCACACACGTGTTACACATATCACCAGACGTCAAGGCTACACCTGTCTCAACATGAAACCGGAGAGTCGTGCCTGCATCCAGGGGCTACGCGGCGCAGCGACAATGCAACTGGGTCAGAGATAGTCATAAATCCAACCTCCTAAGGATATTACACAAGAAACCGAGATGCCGGCGAATCAATTCGCCATTTGGTAGTGGCCTCATAAAGCCTCTTTACTAGCTCATCTAAACCCAATCAGCGTGATTCCTATGTAAACAGAGACGCACAGTATTCGGTGCGAGGACACTTCCTGCAGATGACATTACAACAGGGGTGTGTCATCAACAAGCAGGCGATTGTTTAACATTAGCAAATGCGGATGCGTGGTTTCGCTGTAGGCTGTTTTGACAGTTACTAACTCTATTTTGACCAGATACTGACAGATCGTTGGGAGGAGGGGGTTCGACCGGACATCCAACAACTGGAAAACATAAAACTTCACAGTGCCTGTGCAACTAATGGGGCTCTTCTTCCCTAAGCGAGGAAAGGGGCCGACAATTCTACCGGTGGAAAGAAAGCAAGAGAGATGTCTCAGTAGATTAATTCATCCGAGTGGTGATGGTTATTACTGGGAACATCTCCAGGATTTCTATTTCGCCATGAGACGGCGCTGATGAAGTGCTCAGGGTTCGGGACATGAATCTAACACACGTTAGGCAGATTTTGACTCTGTACATTAAATATCTCCCGTGCAGACATATTGAATGACAAAAGACAGGACATGATAGCGGCGGCCTACGAAGATTTATTCTGAAATCCAGCCATATCACATGGCGGCTTTAAGAACAGTAAACTTGGGTCATGACTCCAGCTGACATTCACGTTTAATCCCGTCCTTCCCACAGCTCTGAGTCAAAGACAGACATCGAAGAGAGCATTCTGCCACCAGGTCAAATAACATTCGATACATATTTTTAATTATTACACACAAGCAGGTTTAATCATTATCGGCACAATGACCGTCTGTCTGAGGCCTGTGATGGTAAAATATGCTGGCACTTCTATTCTTCAACTCTCGGTGACAGAAGGGACCTTGGTAACAAAGAGCAAATGTCCATATTCACAAGTAGAACAAAGGAGCTTGATATCAGCACAATGCTTAGGCCAGTATTTCCAGCGCCGCTCGTCCCAGCGGGGTTAGCATTTTGCCTCTGACTGATAGGCCGGTCATTGCCCTTCTCACTGACTGTGTAGACATTAACTTGTGGGGGGAGAAGGAAGAAAAGAACAACTTTGACGATGTCCTTTCTTTTTCCACTTGCCACACAGATCCTTGCTCGGCTGTGGCAAAGTTTGACTGAACCTTTTGTCTGAGGGACTTTGGGAGAGAGAGCGAGGGAGACACACACAAAGTGAGACAGAGAGAGAAAAGGAGAGAAGAAGAGGGGGGAAAGGGGACTCAACAGCGACCATATGTTCAATGTGACCCTCATTATTCTCAATTAGGGCAGCCATCCATGGAATGGTCTTGCTGATAACAGCCCATAACACCTTCAGTGGAATGAAGCACAATCTTCCAGTGGCACAATGGATGAGCAGGGTGGCCAGTTGGTGTGTACATGTCTACATCCACGCTTGTGCCCCCCCCCAAGTAAGTTTGCATAGACGTCTTCTATAATCTTACTGCTAGCATTCGTGTGTGTGTGTGTGTGTGTGTGTGTGTGTGTGTGAGGGGGGACCTGTGGCGAGGTGGGGCGAGTGGGCAACCAGACAGGCGTCACTGGCTTCTGGAAGGTTTGCGGGGGGTGTGCAGGGCCACAGCCCAGGTCCCCAGGACGTCTGGATGGATGAGTTGATAGGGAGTAATCAGGTCACATTGAGCATATGATATAAAGCCCAACCTTATGTCTGGCCAATAATGGCGTTATAAAACCGGCAGCGCCATTCCTCTTCCCTGCTTAACATATAACAAGAACAATATTTTGACTGGGAGGGGGTGGGGGGGGTGGGGGGGTCATGCAAACCGGTCCAACCTCTTTGTTTCTCATCCCGGTTGTTCGCTGTAGTCATTATTAATGCAACACTGGGCTGAAGGTGACCGAAGCAAGGAGCAAGCGAGGTGAGTCCGAAGTTAGTGAGCGTTCCTTTTTATAACCTGCTCTGCGTATAAACTCCAGTTTCTAAATCAAAACAAATTGATCAAATTGTCAGGGGCGCATAACTTACACGTTTATTCATAAGGAGAAGTGCACGTATTTGCAATAAATCCTCATAGACGGCGCGGTATAAATAATATAAATGCTCTTTTTAGTTTACACTCAAAGTAAATGAACTTTGGCGAGGAGGTAAATGAATCAGTCTCCTACTAGTCATTTGTGACTATTTCTCGCTGGCCTGTTTCCCAAGCTCTTACTGTAACCCAAGGAAGCAGTGACATCACCCCCGTTCCCTCTTTCACTGAATTCAAAATGGCCCAGGTGATTAAGTTCCCTATAAAGAGATGGGGAGTCAGTGCAAGGCCACGGCATTGAGCAGGCTCATTGATTAAAGCCAAACAAGAGCCCCCAGCACAGTGCAGCGGCAGCTCTACCCACAGTAATAGTACACATCATTCGTCTTTGATCTTGTCCTCCTTTGCCTATTGTCTTCATCAGCTCACTCCTCTGTGGCAGCTGGTGCCCAAACAACAATCTCAGACCATTGTGAGACTTATGACGGTGCTATTTGTGATCACATTTTATATTGAGTTTATTTATTTACATGAATGGATTAAACAAACTGAATAGAAAAGGGCAATGCTTTAAATATTAAAATGGCTGTTTTCTGTAAAGTAATGTTCAAGTCAAGTCTAAAAGTGTAAATAAATACTTTGACCACCTACATAGTCTGTGAAATGTCGCAGAGCTCGCTCAGCGCCACACATCACTGGTTACTAAGATATAGTAAAATAAGCACGGTGTCATGAAAAGCAAACACATGATGAGTTAATTACGCAGCTGGGTGGAGTAGCTCTGACCTCAGCTCGCTCCGAGCCCGTCCGCTTTGAAGTTCCCACCGGTTGTTGGGGTTTTACTAATTCAACAATTATCTCAACTTAAAATGGACCTCAGCGCATTGTTTCAGCGCCGCCAGCCGGCGTCACACGTGATGCGACCACGAGCCCCAAGTCGCAGCCGCCGCTCGAAGTCGCTGCGCTTCAATATGTAGAGCGGCTTTGAACCCTGCAGAACGCGACGCGCTGCCGGCGCCGGCGCCGTCACGCGATCCCGATCAGTGTAAAACCTCGACTCCTCGGACGCCCGGCCCGGCCTGTAGAGGCATTGCAAACCGAAATGAAAACACCGTCCACGCAGGCGTAATCAAGCCACAACCTCCTCCTGTGTAAGCCTGAAACAGAACAAGACCATACAAGTTTGAAATTGATGAGTGCGCCACTACAAGTTCATGACTTTGACCTCCAGGGTATTTGATCCCTTGACACGGAGTTTATTTTTCTAAAGCTACAGCTTGATATTCCAGCGCTTAATTTAAGAGCGCAGTTAAATCACAGAAGCCATAATATGTCAGGCAATCGCACGACTGGGGGTAAAAAGAGAGTGAAAACAGGGAGGGGGATGGGGGGAAAACAGTAAGTAATGAAAAAGCTATGATTGCTTTTCTGTCCCTCCAAATGACAGTTAGCACCTCAATGACCTGCTCGGGGCTGGGCCATCTAGAAATGACACGCTAAGGCACAGCGTCATCTAACAGGGTAGTTACAAAAATCAATACAAAACCCATTTCAAAGATGCTCAGCGAGCGGGCGCGCGCGAGAGGCCGAGAGACTGTGTGTGTAACGGGGAGAGAGAGAGAAGGACCTGCTGTTATGTTCATTTATTGAGTAGGCCTGAGGGGCAGAAAACAAACTTTTCTGATATACACATTACCTCGCAAGCAAAGGAATTCTGAAGGCTAAGCAATAACTGCATTCCCAGTCTATTATTTAAGTCATGAAGAGCCCCCCCTTACACACATACACACACACGGGGGTCTTTTCATTGCATGTCAAGTACGGCTTAATTTCAAACCCGTTGCCCCCCCTACCCAAACCCTCTGCATTGTCACACTTTTAACTAAACTGGGTATTGGCCACTAGAAGAAGAATGACTCTTTGTCCTCTGGGGGATCAATATGCAGCCTCTCTGACATTCACGGAGAACACATGTAAACCAGCCGGCCCAGTCGTACAACTATCTTGTCTTGTTGGGATACTGGCAAACATCACCATATATTATCCCCTTTGATTTGTTGTCAATACCTAATCACGGTGAAGAGGTGCAGGTCTAGCGGAGCACAAAGACACCAAGGAGTGTAAAACAGACAAATGGGCAGGGGAGACATCAATCCGTAGGGCACGTCAGCCCGGACCTTGATGAAATAGGGCGCCGTGTCATCGGCTGGAATTTATAGACAGTAACATGTGAAAGTGCTCACTGCTCGCAGCCCCGAGAGAGGTCAATACCCCGATGCCTCGGTCCAAATGGGCTTCTCATTAAGCCGGCTCATTCAGCCAGTTGCTTTTTTTCACCTTTGCTCAACAGGAAAGAATACGAGTGTTGTATTTACTGTACGGCACCTCGTTATTTGTTTCAGACTAAATTACCGCCGCTGCTCTTTCTTACGTCTAATAGGAATTGATGCACGTGCGGTGAATCACATTGTGTTTCAAGGCCTTTTACCTCCTTTCTCTCACGTTACGCTGTCTGCATAAGACCTCGCCACATCTTTCTTTGGGATCATCTCAGATATCATTAGTTACACTTGAAAGGAACTTGGTTTCAGCACCGCGTGGTGGAATCCCACCCGACTGAAACGTGCAGGACTCGCAGTACGGCAGGTGATTGAAAGCCAGGATTTGGGGTCAGCGGGGTTCTGGATTCAACAGGGAGATTCCTTTCGGAAACACAATCAAGCAGAGCTCTTACTTTGTGTCAGCTACATTTTCCTGTGTGAAGCAACGGCGTCGTGGAGATCCGATCGGTGTGTCTCGCCGTGGCTCCAGTAAATTACATACAATATGAAAGGGCCCGGCTCTCGCTGATGGGACTCAAACAATCTAAGAGAAAACACTGGTACATTGTTGAGTCACATACACCTGCACACACACACACACATACGCGCACGGAAAATAAATTTAATGTTGTCACTTCCTTCAGCGCTGTCAGTGTCAACAGAGACCACTGGCGATTCAAAGTAATCAGGAAGCCGCGTAACCAAAATAAATCTGGGGCTTGACACGGTGTCGGAAAAGAATAGCAATCAGCGAATTTAATGCATTTCTGATGTATATTTAAGGCTCTGACACTAGGCCACAGATGTACATGTGTTGGGTTTCTATTTTGCAAAAGATATGGTCGGTGATAACCTATTATGTGACATCATCAGCCTCCCCACCGCCTCGGCGTCGGATGGGAAAAATTCCATCACTTGCTCTATCCAGGAGATGTAATATCGAAACAAATTATGGCTGGAATTGAAAAGTCACAAGCTTATTCCGTCTTGATCAAACCACTGCCAAGAGGCTAAGTGCAGAAGTGGAGATACCCTCAAAATGCTTTTTATTGCATTATCATCATTGACATCTACGACACTCCCAGTTCCCAGCGTTAGTACTTGGGATGAGTATGTTTTCTACGCTGTAATCAAACACACGGGAGGTGGCAGAAGTGACAAGAGGCTCAAATTAAAAAAGTAGGACTTTTTTTGTTTTTTTTTTAATTAACACATTCATTTCATTTCAGTTGTAGGTTCTATTTATATGATCAATACATCTGTAGCCACAGCCTCTGCTATCAGTCAGCATCCAGGTGTTTGGAGTCAGAGCCAACACAAAAACAAGCCATTAACGTGCCTCTGTAGCGCAGACAAATCTTATTTTGTTGGGACGTCGTTTGTAAGATGTAATGATCACATCTCAGAGTACATAACGTTTGATTGTCCGGTAGCAGCAATAATAAAAAAAAAGTCTCATCTTGCTTTTATGGCGCAGCATATTGAACCAGCCGCGTGCTGCCTTGCTCTACGGTGGCCCGAAGGCGCTTACGCCTTCCCACCAGTGATCAGTCCTGACGCACGAGAGGTCGACCGAGACCCAGTTAGAGATTTCTATTATCATATCAAATCGCACACCAGTGCTCTCATTATAATTGACACGTCTTGAACAGTGAATAAAGGCTGCGCGACATAATGCATAATTAGAAAGTTTTTTTTTTTGACTTTTCTCTGCGTATGCTAATGTGTGATAAGAGCTGACGTTGTAGAGAATGGTGGGACATTAAACGATTTCATAGAAGTTAGAAGATTATGGTTGGGTACAGTGACCTCGCGACCCGGCTGGATCCCCCTAGATGGCTGAGCCGCGGCGAGGCTGAGCCCAGCGAACAGAGGGGCCCACTGCCCCGTCCTTGCCGAGACCTCGTTAACGACTTAGAAGACCCATCAATATTTAACAACTCTATGATTGAAATTTCATATTCATCTCCTCAATGGTAAATCACAAAGGAAAAGGGAGATGGGAGTGAGGGATGGAGGGGGTGAGCGAGGACAGACGGAGAGAAGCAGTGCGACTCATTTTTATCAGAGCTATTTTAAATAAAGACTGTGATTTAGTGAGGCCATACCAAGTCAATTAGGGGCAGAATATCTGAGCTCCGTTTAAATAGCTACTGAATCACCACATTGAATCTGACTGTCCAACAATCGCTCTGATATGCAAACATACAATTGTCCCATTGGGGAATGAAGAATGTGAAAAGATACAAGACTGATTTCATTCCTTTGCCCTCGTTCCCCTCCCTCCGACTGCTCAGTTCCTGCCGTGCCATTTTTCCTTTTTTTTTTTGCATTTGTCAACCTCGGTGCCCTCTCCTGTTCATCCGACAGGCTCGAGTCAGAGAGCAAGAGATAGCTTTACTATTTTATGAAGGTGTGAGGTTTCTCGGCTTTGCCAGAGTTTTCCTTGTCCGACAGAGTCCGCTCACTCGTGAGGAGGTACCACGGGACCAAACCCGCACATTCAAAACAGAACCTACTTGTGTAATACAAATGTGAGGCTCAGACCTTCTGGACACAAAGCAGGATTTGGATCTATGGAACATTATGTTATTACACATTAACAACTGAAAACATGTTTAATTTAGGCTACTTGTGGTATGACACAACATTTAGATTTACTTAACTGTTGTTAAAATGCCCAGATGTGTAACAGTGCTGGCTCTATTACATCTACAGGCATGGCACATGCTGGACCTAAGCGGGGGGACAATGCAATAAGTCTCCTTGACTCTGTAATTGCCGCCCTCCCTGTTTTTGTGCTTCACTCATGTGGTTTTCTTGGAGTTCCACAGAGCTGCAGTGAAACCAGAAGAAATCACTCCCCGATGCGACACAGTCATCGCGCCGCGTATCAAAGACTGTTTTTTTGTGCCCGCCCACCCCATCCCTCCCCAGCCGTGTGTGGCTTTTGGTTCACTGGAGGTCAGGACGATCATTCACCCCAAGGCCTGAGGGCACCCATATACTCTCGCCTTTATGACCACATAAAGAAAGCCAAGTGCTCAAGCGTGCCTGATTAGCTGCCCTAATATGCTATTTGTGACTAATTTCAGAGGCTCTAAGTCACAGGTGATGGTCCCAGGCTGTAAATCTAACTCGGTCAACCTTTAACGGAGCTTGTGTGTATGTATGTGAGAAGGGTCTCGCCTGTGTGAGCGTCCTCTCTCCCAGGATGAACTAGTAGGTCCCGTGGTGAATATGCAGAGGCCATTAAGGTGAAACGCAGGAAATAAAAGTAATGAATGGCAGATGAAGCCATCCCGAGTTGACAAGTCGACTTGTGTGAAAAAAGGAGTGTGTGTGTTGTTTTGTTTAAATAAATGAGTTTTGTCCGAAGCACAATCATTACTCTTTGCCTCCAGCACTGATACACGTTTACCGCTGTCACATTTGTACACTTTATGTGCTCTACTCATTGACTAGTTCACGTGATGCAAATTGGATTAGTTAAAAAATAGTTAATGAGTGTCTCTTAGCTGTATCAGAGTGGAACAAAGTGTTTTACATAGAGAACATGGCATTCTGACCTGTTATACAACGGTAGATTATTTTCTTATCCAGCTCACTTTTACAAAGAAACTGTGTTTTAGTGCTGACGTGCTGTACAGTCATTTGTTCAAGTTCTGGTTAATTTTTCAATAATAAAACTCTGTTTTGGGACAGTTGAGAATAGAACACTATTTGAAAGAGGCTTTTAAATAATTTATCATTCTCCTCATAATGTGTCAACGCGTCACTGTTTGACCTGTTTTCCTATTATCACCCCTTTCCTGACCCCACGGTGCAGCATTGGGAGGAGAGACTGACAGCGGCTGTGTGGATGTGTGCGCACTGTACACGCAGACGGAGACAGTGTGTACAGTATGCATGGATGCATGAGTGCATGAGTGCATGAGTGTGTGTGTGTGTGTGTGTGTGTGTGTGTGTGTGCGCGCGCGCTCTGGCGACCTCCAAAGCCTGACAGTCTTCACCTCCAGCTCAGCACCCAGAGTCTGTTCCCAGATGGGCAGCCTCCAACGCCCACGGCGTGATACGCGCGCACGGACCTCTCGGCGGCGCGAGGGCTCCCACTCTGCACCCGAACGCCGCTGTAGTTCCAAGGAGGTGAGAGCCACGAGCGGGGGAGAGGCTGAGCTACACTCACCTCAAAGCCACGCAAGCAAAAGGTTAACAGCTCTGCCAGATGTGGGGTTACCACCAGCACAGAATCATATTATTTCTATATGAATGACAATGTACAGCCTTGAGACATTTGGACTTGTATTTATTCAGCAGAGCTGACAGAATATGGCATTCAGGACATTTCCTGGTGAACTGTTGAGATATGCAGCAACAGGGCTGAGACAGTTCTGAGTCATTTGCATTTATGAGAAATGAATGACAATACATTGTGAGGCATTTGGGCTAAGGACAGGTACAGCACAGCCCTGTCATCACTGCTTCATTGGCGTTTTGTTTGAAACACACACATTTTTAGTGTATATACACACATATTTCTGCTTGGTGTTTTTCTTTGCATTGTCCTCCTAACAATCCTCCCGTCCCTCAAACCCCTGGGAAACCTCGCCCAAGCCGCTCATAAACTCCCCAGTCTCACACAATTGAACAGCCGAGGTTAAAGAATAGACCAAATAATAAGATGCAAGCCTCCGAGTCTGGTAAATCAGTGTGAAAAACACTCTTCCCTGAAGCCAAAATACTTCAACCTGCTGTCCCTGTTTTAAAATCATAAACAGCACCGTCTCCGACCAAATGGTAATGAAATGCAAAATGTCGTGTAGGAAAATATCAGAACCTGCCTCGACTCCGCGCCCCTTCATCGAAAAAACACCACAGAAATGCAGGTGGTATCACGCAGCAAAACACGGATTCTGTCTGAACCAAATTAGGGACATTAAAAATCACAGGCAGGGAACTTGCTAATTATTACACCCCTTTACAAACAGAGACAGTCGAGCTAAGAGGCGAGCCACTGGCTGACTCCCAATGTCATTCTCTCCGGGTAACAAATATCCAAAGGTCAAAGTGTGTACTCCGGGGGAAAAGGGAAAAGCTCAACAGGGCTAAGTGGTGTGTGTCTCTGTGTGTCTTTAAAGGAATATAACCTCTTATGTCCTCTAAGGCTGTGCTGCCACCTGCAGCTCTGGGTACTAAAAAATAGTAATAACAGGACGCAGAAGGGAATAAAAAAGTCAGACACTGCTGAAGAAATGCACAGTTTGAACTGAAAAATGAAGCTAATCTCAGCCTACAAACTATTTACAATGGATCAGTTAATGAAAAGAATATTTGTTTCCAAGCTGATAAATTATTAAAAACAATCAGAAGAATTTTCAGCACATCACCTATTAAATAGACACCATTTTAAAGTAAAAATAATAACACTTTGAAAATATACAAGTGCAATTTTCATATTTTGTAATTTAATATGCTTTCAAATATTCACAAGTTCAGTGAGAGAATCTGACGTCCTACCTGTGTCATGCACCTGTGTCCTATGAACACGGGTCACGGCTGAGGACGTGGGGGAACTCGCATTGCAGCGAATCATCCCGTCTGCAACGACAGCTTATTGTTTCACCAGCCATTTATTGTCGCTAAAGACAGCAGGATGTATGACCCCGCAGCAATTAAAATATTAGATATCAAAGTGCAGATGCCAGGGCCTGTTAAAGAAACGTGATAGTGAGCATGAGTAATGACGGCACACATGACTTGTCATAAATAGAAAAAAAAAATAGTGAAGGGTGGGGGGGTGACCTCACATGCAAGGATTTAAGACAACAATATGGTGTTGCTTAACAAGGAGTACAATACACACAAGGAAGCGTCTTCCACGGCGAGTGCTGAACTTTGGACTGACATTTGTACAGATGTGCTGAGGCTAGAAGCCACCCCGTAATTAAAGCGCTTACTTCGGAAAAAAAAGGCACAATCTTCTGTCATATTTTGACAAGCCTCCGAGCACCGGTCAAAGCAATATCGTTACATGCTCGGTAGCGGCTGGAAGAAGAATAAGTGTATGTTTGATTGCCTGATAGCTACTGTAACTCCGAGCTATTGTTTGCAGTGATAGCCATCGTGTGTGTGTGTGTGTGTGTGTGTGTGTGTGTGTGTGTGTGTGTGTGTGTGTGTGTGTGTGTGTGTGTGTGTGTGTGTGTTTCCATGTTCGGTGAAACGTATCAGGAGCTGCAGCGGGAAAGGTGACAGGTGCTTTGTTTGTTTGTTCGTTTATTAGAAAAACAATATTTAATTAATGGAAAGACGATCGTATCCATATTTGATGCGCTGCGAGTCAATGAGTATTTCAGTGAAGATATTTCGACTTCACTCCGCTCCCTTGTAGAAACCTGAGACAGACACCATATATTCTCTGTCAGAATCATTAAGTCAACATGCCATCAGCTTCAGCTCAGAGTCTCTGCTCAGAATTTGAGAATGATGCACTCTGACGCAGCTTGAACTTTGCGTCTGCCGGGAAGGGAGGGGGGGGGGGCTATTCTCTGTCGTCTTCACCACTCTCCCATGGCTTTAAATATTGTAGGCATCTTGGGGATATGGAGACGCATTTGTCATCCTTGTTTGACAGGCTTGATGAAGGGGTTGTCTGTCAGTGTTTCACAAATCCAACCAGACCACAAGCCCGCGGGTGGCACGCAGACAGTCACGAGCAGCGGGGGGGCGGGGGCGGTTGGGGAGTTCCCTTCCCTCCTGGCTCGCCAAGTAATTGTGATAATACTGGATTGGAAAATTATAGAGGTGCGTTAAGGAGATACTTCAGTTAAACACAGGGGCTTGAGGGGAGTGCGGGTGGTCTGAGAGCGCGAGGGCACGTTTTTCACGCTTCAGTCATAAATGCTGTGATAGTTGTAGCACTTACATGCAGCCTGGTGTTAACTGTAATAAGCCAAACGTGTCTCGCACCAAATTACAGAGATGGAAGCTGCTTATGCTTTAAAATTAGGTCCTGCATTGTTACGCCTGTCATTTATTTGGTAATAACTTTCAGGAGTCAGTCTTAACACAACTGTATTATTTTTACCAAGCATTTACATAAAATTCTGAGGTGATCCAACACAGTCAGCAAATAACATTACACTCCCATAAACTAACTTCAGCTGGAAAAACAAACACTTTCCTTGTCTCTCTCCCAATCCTTCCCTCTGTCTCTGACATCGGGGTCAACCTAGCATATAATAGACAAACTTGGCAGTAATCTGGGGACTCTGACAGAGGTCCGGGAGATTTATCAATCAACTGGCCACATTAAACGGATTTCCTAATGAAGTGAAGTCTTTACAGGGATTAATCCTCTACCACCTGCGAGGAGCCACCTGCTCGACTGCCATAATTGGCATGGATGGCACCGCCACCATCAGCAGAAAGAGGAGAGGCACAGTGTGCGAAAAAGAGGTGGAGAGAGCGAGAGAAAGGGGGAGAGAGACGCCTGCGACTAACGAAGGGGGGGAGGGAGAGAGAGAGAGAGAGAGAGAGAGAGAGAGAGACGGACAGAGAGGAAACAAGTTGGAGAGAGGACAAAGAAGCCAGACATCGGGGTGTCAAACTCATGCAAATGATGACACTCAGAGTGTTGCAACGACACAACGAGGGAGGAAAATAAATAAAATATTTTAAAAAAAGGGAGACGAGACAGCGCCAGGTCTCTCATGACAAGGCGATGAGCATCCAACCCTTAGTTTGTGCCAGTCTTGCAGCATTCCAAGACCTTGACAGCAGCACCTCGCTACATCTTCCAGCTGTGTCAAATCTGCCTATGTGCTAATGAACGTGTCAGCACCCCAATCGTGTCATTGCTGTGTGTGTTTCAATTCACCTCTGAGCGCTGAAATTCTACCCCAGGTGTACCAGCTTACACATTACATTCACCCAAGTATTCCTGCATGAATAATTACGCAGCGAGCAGCGAGCGCACGGAGTTCGGATCCAGACCAGTGCCCTGATTATGCAGCCAAGCCTTTTCTTCCTGCTCCGGACTGTTTGAACTTGACCAGGCTGACTCTGCTCACGCTGTGTGGCCGTACATACAGCAAGACTGTGTCAAGGAATGTAGCTATTAGCATTTGAGTTAGCCGGGTTAATCAATCATGGCCAATTACGTACAGTACGTGAGGACACGGTTGCAGGATGCACACGCTGCATAGTTTGGATTGCACAAATTACCAGACAACCTCTGTTGTACATGACTAAAACTGATTATTTCCCGATGATATGACAATAACACTTGTTACACAAGATTTTACTAGAAGCAAGCACAACATTCTGTGGCTCCAACGCATCCAGTTGTTTACTGGGTTGTATGCAAATGCTAGGCGTCAGGTGCCACAGACGCGAGACAAGGGAAAGAAAGTGATGATTCAAAGAACTGATGCAACTCAGGGATTTCTGGCCACACAGTCAGTACTTTTGAACCTCCTGGAGTTCAGTAATGCAGAGCATGGAGAGGGGAGAAAAAAAATGAATTGTGCAACATATTTGATTTTTATCGGACCGTGTGCTAAAAGGAGACCACACACCTCGATAGAAATCACTATCCGCATTCTTGGACTCTTAAAAGTACTGAAAGTCACTTTGAAGCCAAGCTAGGAATGTCTCGCCCTATCAGAGCAAGTCAGGGTTTGTGATGGGCCTTGCTCTGTTTTATATCATATTTTATTAATAAATGATAAGACGACTGTATGTAGTAGTGATTCCAGCTGTACAACTATAAAGCTATGCCCAGTTTAACTCAGTGTTGGTTGCTGTTTTACAGTTTTACATTTCCATATCTTATGCTGCATTAGAGCACCTGAAGAAATATGCTTCAAACAAATAAGCAACAAATTAATTTGTCATTTGTTTATTTGTCCTTGATCCTTAAGCTTCAATTGTTTTGTTTTTTACTTACGATTTACCATAAGACTTCACAGTAAAGAATGACACCAATTTTTGTTGTCTTGTTGTTTAACAGTACATCACGGTCAGGTTAGTGTCGACCCGATTCACATTCGATGTTCCTGTGATTCCTGACTAATGATCAACTCTCCAGAGCCACAACTCCTGGGAAGAAAAGATGATTTCGCGGCGTCTGCCAAAGGGCCGGGACTATTGGCTCGGCTACGGTGTCCCTCATTTGTTATGGAGCCATGCTGCCACCTTGCCAAAAGAGGTGCCAGGCCAAGGACGAACTCAGTGTGCGTTTGTGTGTGTGCACGGTCTGACCCCAACCTTGGTGACTAGCCATACCGCCATACTGGCATCTAAAAATATTCTCATGGCACTATAAAGCAGGAACAGGCCCGGAAATTGGGTTTGTTCTCAAAGACAGATAGAACTATTACGTTTCTTTTACTACTTGAAACAGTTACAGAACAAATCAAGTTTGTATTTGTTTTACTAGCCTGTCCGTAGCCCGTGGCCAAACAAATTCACTGAACATGTCCAACTTTTTTGTAGTTGGATGACAGAGCTGCTAAACGTCCAGCAGCAAAAGCTAGTCTAACCTACTTAGAGGAAGATGATCTAAATCTCCATGCAACGCCTACTTGTTTTCAGGGACTTTGTCATCGATGTTACATGAGGTCAGACAACTTCTGTGTTACTGAACTTACTGCAGTGTTTGAGAAAATCAAAAAGTGCAAGGTAAACACTTTTAGAACTAGAGTATAAGGCCTTCCCTCTCAATCTCTAACACACGCTGAGCTTCATCCTCCTCCTCCTCTAACTCCTCAAGCTGTGTTGTTTTGAGTGAAAGAAGAACCGTCCCTAATCCACTTCACAGATCAGTTTCACAGAGACGGTAAAGCCATTCTCCCTCCGAGCTAAGGCAATTCAGATCAGACACCTTGATGTCTCAAAGAGCACACAGTGAGCTCTTGTTTTCTGTTTTGACTGCTGAGAATCCATGCCAGACAGCACCCCTGATTCCAGCTCAAAGATAAAACTAATGAGCTTTTCATTCAAGTCCGTTTTATAACAATAACCGAGTCACCGCCAGACGTGGCTGTTTTCACTAGTATTCAAGATTCTATGATCCACTAATCTAGGATTTGGGGGAGTTAGGTTTCTAAAACTGAAGGTGTAGGAGCGCACAGCATATCAAATGCGGTTGTTACTTCCTTTTTCCTTTCATCGTAACCTATAAATACTTTATGACGATAAAGTTCTGAAGGCCTGAGCAGCATCGCACCTCTCCATTTATTTAGATTGCACTGTGGAGAGTTTCACGTGTGACGCGTTGCTTCTAATGACATTAATCATCTGAACCATTACTTCATTGTCTTAAGACACATTAGCAGTTTAATTTGTAGCTGACACCTGAGAGAGCTGTCACAGCACACCCTCGCTAACAAGGTGTCGGTAACATTAATGACTTCATTTGCAGCTAATTGTGCAGTAATAGAGGGTAATTATCGGATCCGCTAGCTAACATATGCCGATGTCTACCTGACACCTGAGAGACCTCTGGACACGCCCATCAAGGCCACGCTACGCGTCTCGACTGCTCCCACGATCCTTCGTTCTTGCCTTACACCAGGAGATGACATCGGAATTAGCGGCCGACTTCAACATCAAAGACGAGACCATAATCCTTTAACAATAGCCCTGGATGTCCCCACAATGACACTGTTTATTTAGACATCCCAGGTCGGACATCTCACCCATCCCTCCGCCGGGTGCCTCGAGGTGACCGCGTTTGTCGGCAGCATTCCTGGGATCAGAGCCGTTTGGAGTCTCAGGGAGTTGTGTATGTGAGCAATCTCTTCCATTCCGGCTGAAGGCGCTAATCTGCATACAGCATAGACCATCAAAGGCCTGTCGCGCACAGCCAATTACGGTTCTGCCAATATTTTCAAATTTCCGACCTGTAAACAGTAATTGAATGAGATTGCTGCAGTCTTTAATAATTCCTGATGTCCACACGGTGTAATAGCGCTGGTCGTGTAACAGTGTCTGCTTTAATTTGTTTGCTGTGTGGCGTTTGTCTGGACTTGTTTTGGGCCACTGCGGCTTTTTCCTTTGTGCAGTGTCTGCTCAAACCCGCAACCCCCCCGGCGACACACCGCTTCTTCAGTGACATCATGATATAAGGTAAACGGGGCCCAGAGGAAAGTGGCCGTTTCCACGACGTAACAAATGTGAGAAAAAGTTCAGTCGTGAAAAGCCGAAGACACCATTTAGAAAAGAAATGTGTTTTGCTCCCACCCCGCTTCTGTCCGCAGGCCTAATAACTTGTGTGAACCAAGAGTCCACCTCTTGGCCACAGGGTCACCGGTAAACATAAATAACAGATTGTAGAGCTGCTCCCATGTGGCGACAGGGGCTTCGATGGGTCAGATAAAGCAAAACTATGGTACAGCAAAAGAAAAACTCTAATAGGATAATCAGCCATATGTTCTATGACAGTTCATCATTTCCCACTAATGTTTCCCAGCCATAGTTTCCTCCTGCAGAACTTTCATATAAACAGGGCTGGTGGCATCTTCAGAGTGTATTTCTGAAAACTTCATTCCACCTGCTTGGCCTCAGACGCTGGCGTGCACAATTTTAAAAATCAGGCCCGGCAGCGTGACATCCTTCCCTCGCAATGACGCCGTCGGATCAATCTATACGAACACAATTCAGCTGTCACGAAGTGGATAGATGTGTATTTTTGTGGTGAATTGCCATGACACGGTCCTCACGAAGAAATCATTCAGCCCACGGCCCGGCCTCATCGTCGCTGCAGCGAAGTATCAAAGCACATCTTTGTTCTTCCCAGTCAGTTTGTGTGGCATGAACCAGTGGCATCTGAGCGCCCGGCCCTAAAAGTAGGAATTCACCCCGCGCCCTAAATCAGAGGCTCAGTTAGCACTGACTTAAATCTTATGTAACTCTGGGCTTTTGACAGGCAGGCACCTCTGCTGACTACAGATAGGTAATTTGTTTTGATCTGTGATTATACCCCTCATGTTCAGAGGAAGATGTAAACCCTCTTGTGAAGCTGTTAGGCAAATCCTCACAATGTGGGGAGAAGTGCCCCCAGGGGTCTGAAGTTTTCACCCTCCTTCTCCATCTTCTTTTTTTTCCTTTTTTCCTCTTCTGTTTTTTTTTTTCATCTCGTATGAGAGACAAAGCCTCCTGCCAAACACCGAAACCCCCCAGGAGCTCATCATACAGAAAACTAGGCCTTGTGGAGAACGAGAAGAACGAACAGAGAGAGAGGGAGGGAGGGAGGGCGGAGGGGGGAGGGCAGATAGAGATGGAGGAGAGGCGAGGCCGCGTGTAAAGGTGGGAAGAGGGTGTTCAGAGGTGTGTGTGCATTCTTTCTACATTGTTAATGACTTAAGAGTCTATCAGAGCCACGGGGCATTCTGTACATCCCACAAGCCTTCCTCCTTTGACTCCCTCCCTGCTATTTTCCCTAACACTGCCTTTTGTGGCCTGTGCCAGACATACCTGCGAAATTATCTGCTAATTACCTACTAAATATGTTTGTTCATGTTGGTTGAACGGCTCACTTAATTGAAGGGGTGCTCTACCTTCCCTCAGCTGCTACCCTCCTTCATGCCCTGCAAGTATGGGAGGTGGGTGGGGGGGGTGGGGGGGGCTTAGGAGAGTGGCTTATCTCCAAGAGCTCGTTATATTAATGCCAGTAATTATGTGTTTTGCTTGCTTTTGATGTGCCTCTGTTCAAACGGGGAGAGTTAATAAGAGGATGACGGCAAATATGTCAGAGGGCCTTCTGTGTTGTCTTTGGGCTCTGGAAATTCCTGTGTGCACCAGTGGGGGATTTATGCGAGCGCGTATGCTGAGGCTGAGCTATGAACCAACCCATATGAATGTCACTACACAGGTAATGGCGGGGGCTTCTGATCAAATCCTCGCTGCGGTTTTCCTACTACGGTTCCTCTCGGACGCGTGTGCGCCAGGCAGCACCTTGCCTTGGATGCAAAGTAAGGGGGGGGTGGGCATGGCAACGGGACGGGGCTTCGTGGAGGGGATCGTTTCAACTCTATTTAAGCGCCTCGCCTTGCCAAGGAGAACACGGGTCTCTGCGCTCCCCCAGAGGAAAAGCGCTGGCATGAATAGGCCCTCACTAATGGAAAGAAACAATCACTAATGAGGGGAATGAAAAAAATAAAAACTGGATGAGGCGAAGAACAAACGGGGGGTGGGGGTAAATTTGAATGATGGTCATAAAGTACACGGGAAAACAGTAGATGCAGCACATGGACTCATCCACGCAGTCAGTGATGTTTAGCTGTCACTGCTAATGAGAGCGTGTGCCTCTGATGTAAGGACAGGAGAGAGCTGATGAGATTCACACAGGCAATTGAATAACATTATCTTCTCACTGTTTGCGCGTCGGTCTTTGTTACAGTATAGTGATTAATACGACACCGTCTATTTTCTGGTCACTACAATCAGCCGTATGCAAAAGGAGAAGAACATAAGACACCACAGAAAAGCTGTGCATGTCCTCTCTCTCTCCATTAGGGCAGCAAATGTGCACCTTCACAAATGTGTGATAAGTAAAACTGACATTTCAGTGAGTGTACACAACACAACAAGAATCTTCCCTATGTGAACATATTGACTTTTTCTTTTCATGTGACTCTGCTTTTAACACTCAGGCCATCAAATATTTGTGGTGTTGTATACCACACTTCAGGGTACACTTTTTCTTTGAGCAACAATCTGGTTTTCATGTGGCACAATCTGTCAGATTAAAAGCATACTCTCTGGTTCGGTTTTTAAGGCCTAAAACAAAGAAAAACTTTTGCTTTTGAGGTTTCATTTACTCTCTGGGTACCTGCTCTTGTGCACGTGACTTATGCCTTCAGTGACTCCCTTCCCTGCCACCGTAGAGGAGGAGACGGCGGCAGGACACGCTGCAGTTTCCACATTCACATTCCACCCGTGTTTTGACAACACATTTCACAAGAGGGATCTGGATCTGAAGAGGTTTTAAAGTTTCCCTCTCCACCGTGTGATATCAAAGAATCATCTCTGCATTGGCTAAACACAGAGGACTCCGCGGGACGGATTATTGCAACATTAAACATAATCCTCGGAGTCAGTCGCTGCTTTTCAACTTAAAAATAAAAACAAAGAGTACTTGACGTCTTTATTCGAGGCCTGACACGAGCAAAAAAGAAGCTGTTCCTGTGAGAACTGTTTACACTGGTAATGTTAAATAGGCTGACACTCGTGGTGACAAGAGGAATAATTATCATTACATGCATGACTGTCAGCCAAGTCAAAGCCGAACAAGAGATTAAGCAAAGATTAGCGTCTGTTTCACGGTCATGTGCCCTGGCAACTACAGTAGCTTTCCCTTTTTGTTCAGCACCTCGATTGGAGAAAGCTGCTTGAGGAGCGACAGAGGTAATGACTGATTAAGAGTCGTAGTTTACCATCAGGTTGGAGCATCGTCCTTTGTGCTGTTGCATTTACAAGATAGTATTCTAGAAAGTCCCATCGTCCGATGGCGATAACATTACACGTGAAGATTGAAATACGTTACAAATATCCCGACCACATGGGGCAGAAAAGCCATGTAGAGCAAGAAAAGAGTGGCAAGTAACTTAACAAAGGCCTACGCCGCGTACCAGCATGCTCTAATCAAGAAAACTACTTTAACACAAGTTCACAGGCTGAGATATGGCACTTCACTTCTGCTGATTAGCATATAATTCAGGATTATTTGACTGTATGGATGATGGAACACTTAACACACTTCAATACCCATTGCCCCTTTTTTTCCTCTTAACCTCTCCCTGATACCGCTCTGACTTTTAACACTGCCCCGTTCAACACTGGCTAATGATGTAACAGCCTCCTTAAATATGTAAAGTATAAGACTTTATAAAACCCAGCAGCGTGATTATGTCTTAAGTCTAAAACCTCACTCCTGGATATGCAGTTCTACACGGCGATACATTTTAAATCAGCCTCTTATCCACTGGAACAAGGGGAGGAAAGTTCACGTGTAAATTACAGGAGCCAGAGCGGTGGAAGTTTTTTCCCAGTAAAAGGCTTCTCGCTCGCAGTTTCTCAAACTATACGTTGAGATATGAAACCCTCGTTAAATAAAAAGGTGAGCGAGGGAAAAGTCACAGGTGTTAAAAGGCAATTAGTCTTCCCGTGCTATCAAAGTGTTAATCAGAGCGATGAATGTGAGGATATGAAGTTCATTATCTGGCATTCAATAATAGATATTGCTTCTATGAAACATGAGAGCCAGGATGAATAATACGAAAATGTATGACCACCGTGCTGCAGAGCAATTTTGCTGAACATTTGATGATTTCTGATAAGATGAAATCAGTGACATGTTCTTACAGGTCTGCTTTAAAGTGGTGAGTTTTAATTGCTGCACAAACATCTCTCTTCGCAGCTTTTTCAAGTCAGGCACTGTAGTTCAAAATACGAAAAACAAACAAGCAAGCATCCAAAAATAATAATAATAAAAAATAATAATAATCATCTCACTTGTTGGCACTGATTTGGTCACAACAAGAAGACAGATCTCATTATCGCTGTCTGGGGGGGAAAAAAAGCTGAAATGTTATCTTGACACAACAGACAAACCGAGATGAGCCACTCTTTAAATTTGAGTGCTTTTATGCCAAAACACAAACAAGGGGGAGAGACAAGGGTGGAGAGAGACAGACAGTCAGCAAGACGGAACAAAACAGACCAAGAATAAGAGAAAGTGAGAGGGGAAAGGCATAGCTAATGGCATTGGTATCAGATTTATTCCAAAGAGGCAGCAGCAGAAGGAGGCAGGAAGGAAGCCTGGATGATTTCTTCGCCCCATCTTCCCCTTCCCCTGATTATGAAAGGAGACATGGCGCGAGGTCGAGGGTCAAGCCAAAAGGAGACAGCATTGTGTAGAAACTGTCACGCACCGCCACCTATTTTGACATGCACAGGCCCGTTTGTTGTCTGTCGAACATGCAAATTGGCAAGCCCAGGCTGTCATATAAAGGCAGGCAGATATGCGCCGGTCGGGAAAATGAGAGACCACCTGTAACCAAGAGAATGGGGAGTGATGGACAAGCATTCAGTCAGCCCGCTCGTCATTTCCAGGCCCGCCATTCAGCCATCAGTGGAGTGCCCCCCCCTCCCTCCAAACCCTCCTCCTTCCACCACCGCCACCATCAATCCCATCCCCGGCGCACACATATACATGTAAAAATCTATTCTTAATATTCAGAAGGAGGACGTGAAGGGAAATAAATATATACGACTGTAGGGTATTGGAGGGGGTCGGCAGTGGTGATTCCAACCTTCTGGCTGCCTAATAGGATCCTGCATGGAGACAGCTGAGGGTCAGAACTGGATAATTAGTTGTCCACAGAGAAAACATCACTCTTGAACAGGGAGTGGACAGGAGGGGGACCCGGCACGCTGGCCTTAAGGCTGTGAATCCTAAAGAATGTCCAGAATGTGTCAGGTCACTGGCATTAGATGCTTTTGTCACGACTAAGCTCAAGGCTGCAGAGTGTTGATACAATATGTTTCAGGTTGACAGGGGCCGGACGCGGAGGCTGGACACAACACTTATTGGCTTAATTATCCAGAAAGATGACAACGTGTCATGTAAACGTGATGCATTTATGTAAACCATCCAGGGTGTAGGGCTGACCAGATAATTAGCTGTCCAGCAGAAACATCACCCTTCCAGAGAGGCTAGACAGGGAGCAAAGGAGGAAGTGGACATTTTTTTTTCCTCTTTTGTGTAAATGTAGACATAGACCTGTTACACACACAAGTGGCCACAACACAATCTTTTTAACACAGCTTTTGAAATCCAGTATGGAAATATGCCAGTAAATACCGCAGATTACTAAATATTAACATCAGCAACTACTGTACTGTACAGTAGCTCCACATTCACACAAACTGGACTGGAAGATAAGCGGAGTAACACACACAAACACCTCCATCATCGTGTGCAGCGTGTGTTTACTTGATTATGATATGTAAAAAGTTAGCCACCATATCTGAATGTAGCTACCGGAACAAAGGGTCACAGCATCATTTCCTCCCTAGTCAGTGTAAGCAGTAGATTAGTCTATGTAGACAGGCGTTAATCACTGCTGTCTGCTGTTGTCAGTGCACCGGGCGAAACGGTTTTCTTTAGCCAAATGATCAATTAATACTGAAGGATTAGGGTCTTTTTTCTGGTATGATGCAGGACAGAAACCGTCCTCATTATATGATTTAGTCCAGTCAAATGTATTCAAATGCCACCTTTATTACCCTGGAGGTGCTTTGCATAAATTGAATAAATCCAACAGATACTCGGCGAGAATCAAACGTATCAAAGGTTTTCTGTCTTTGAAGTGAGGCTAGACTCTAATTCCAAAACAGATTTTCGTGATAAATAAATGCATTATTTATGAATTGTGGTCTAGTGGTGGTAGAAGAAGACCAAGAAGACGACGAAGGAGAACAGGGGAGAAATGAAAAACAACGCTAAAAATGCATAAAACATTTTACGCCATGGAAATGTCAGGAGACGCCAAATGACACGTCGAGTGGCACGTGCCGACCAAGCGCCCGACTGATAAACAAACTGATTAGCATATGCACATTGGAGCATATGTTGTGCTCATTTGCTTACACAAAGTCCCAATCAGAATAATACGCCGCATGTCATAAAACCCGAGAAATATGTTGATGGGAATGATGAAGATGGAAACGTTTCAATTATTTCATTTCTGACAATTACTCTGACAGTGTGACAACCCCGACAACCAGCAGGCAGCGGGGTGACTAATTGCCCTCAGGAAATTTATGGAGATGGGAAATAAATAAAAACAAACTAACATGTTGACCAACTGCAGCGCCAGGATTCAAACCTCCGCATGTTGACACGATTTATTATATTTCAGCATTAAAGGAATTTGTCCGGCTGCAAAAATTAAATTCTAGCTACACAACGGGCACAAAGAGGCGACGGGTGACTGCCGGCATACGTGGAGGTGTGTATGTTGAGATACGGACCTTTAGAAGGTGTCAGAGGTTGAGCGTTCACGATGCTGGATTATCGGGGGCTGGGGTGGAGCTCGGGGCGGGACAGGCAGTCAGGCCGCATTACAAAGCTGCCTAAGAAAAGACAAACATTTAACATGGCACACAGATGGCAGGGCCAGGCAGGGCCTGCCTGCGCCTTTGAAGTGCGGCGGGATTCACAGAGGCAGGTAGAGATGGAGCCTTTGAATTATTCTACATTGGCTAATCTAAAGCAGACTGTCAGGAGAACCTCTTCACAAACAATAGGGATATTATGGAAGTTTCAAATATATCTGCTTTGTCTCATGGGACAAAAAATGTGTACTTTTAATAAGCAACAGGACAGAAAGAGTTGATTATGTTAAGGTCCTTTAGATGAGTTTTCCTTAAAATGTTCCTTCCTTTTTGTCTTTTGCTATGATTTATATTTCTATGTATATCAACAAGTCATTGTTTAAACAGCTAAACAGTCGGCCGTGCTCCTGCTGAGCAAACGATATTAGCGTGTTAGCGCTGTACAAAGACACAATGCTTGGAGCAGTTTGATCATCATTTAAAAATGCCTGACTTACTTTTTGTATCCCAAAGGAACACAGAGAAAAGTACATTAGAAATCACGCGGAAAATATATTGAATGAAGTCGGGGTTAATCAATTAAACCTTTGAGTAAATAACCACAAAGGGGAGCCCATCGGGGTAAATAATGGAGGTTCTGCACCTACGCAAACGTTCATTTAACCTGTGAACCACAAGGTTATTTCTGTTAGAAATGATGTTTGCGCGCGCACACACACACACACACACACACACACACACACACACACACACACACACACACACACACACACACACACACACACACACACACACACACACACACACACACACACACACACACACACACACACACCAGCCTGAAGGAAGGATGATTTATGTGGGAAGATCCATCTTCATCATCTTGGCTCTCACCTTGGTCTCCATCAGTGTTAATTAAAGGAAGGTCAGTGTCACCCTCCCTGCTCCCCCCCACCCACCGACCCTGCTTTACATAATAAATCACTCCCGACACACAAAGGGGGCTGTTGACACAAACAGAATGCTCCTAGCTAACTAGCTAACTGCAGTTTGTTGAGCTGAGGAGTCAATTCAAAGCCTGCCATAAATAATACTGAATGACACAGTGTTGTGTCTTTGTCTGCGAACAAAGGATCGGAGACAAAGGCAGGTTGTTCTGGGACAGAAATAAGGCTGAAAATATAAAGAATATAATAAAGCTGAGCCTGGAATGTCCAAATTATATACAAGGACAGAATGAGACTGAGACTCTCTGATTTAACTCCGACTAACGTGTAAAGCAATAGTTCCTCATTCGTTAATACAGTTGGGTAAACAACAGTTTTAGAGCATTTGTTTTGTACAGACTTTTGGACTGTAGCCACATCTGAGCTCCGCGGAGGGAGCGGCTGCTGGAAGCTGTAGGTGCAGCAGGTTGTGACATTATTTCAACAAGTTTATCTAAAATCATCCATGACTAAAAAACAATGGAACCTCAGGGTAGTCGTTATGTGGTTGACTCGTGCATACTGTATGCTTCCACTCTTTAACCGCCAAGGACACGATGTGAATGTGTGGCTGACTTAAAAGGAGCATCCACTGGCACGAATACAGCCACCCGCCCTAAAACAGAACAGTGGTGTTTTGGTCAGCCCTGCGCCGTAGACATCATTACTTTCTTGGAATCAATTTTCCTTCCTAAAAGAAACAAGAAACATGTGCTTTGTATTGTGTACAATTTCCTAGGTTTTCTAGGTTGCTGTCAGACGTGCATAATGAGGGCCACGGTGCTGCAGAGTTCCCCTCTTATCACAAACTAGCATGCATGGCCCCGCTGCTCTCTCCTCAGTCATCAAGCAATTGATGTAATTGAACCAGCGCTTTGCTGTCAAGCGAGCGGCGCGGCTCAATAGCATAGGCTCCCAACACTCTGGACAAAAAGAGCCACGCAGCCGTCCAAAGGCAGCCAGGCCGCGCCGCTCGCCACTGCGTCAATACGTTTCAGTTCTTCTAATTGTTCTTACGCTCATTAACGTGACCGGGGAAAATACAGTATGAGACGAGAATAAGGCGCCGGAGGGCGTTAATGAGGTTACATTCGTGTTGTGTGTGTTTGGAACCAATTTTTACTATGGCGGTGGTGGTGATAGGTGGACAAAGAGGGTTCTAGGAGGTCAAATCTGAGTGACCCTAGAAAAGCTGCGCAGACATTAGTAAATTGAAATGAATATTTTGGTTTTAAGGCTTTTCAAATAGTAGTTTTGTAGATACCAGACTAAAATAAATAAAAATAAATAAAATAAAATAACTGTCGCCCTGCAAATGCAGTCAGCATGCAACCAGTTTGCATTAATTATGACCCGTACTACTGAATATGAACTAATCATCTGTAGCCACAAAGTTCTTCCACCCTTGTTTTCCTCCTCCATCTGATTAGGACTGGCCTTGCTTTCTCCTTGTTGCCCTCCAACAAAGTCCTCAATGTCCCACATATCTGCCTAAGTGACCAGTCAGGGGTCGAGGGTCGCCAAGAGCTGCCACTTCCCCTGTCAAAGGAAACAAGCAGCATGAGAAAGAAAGAGTGGAGAGGAGGGAGGGAGGGAGGGAGGGAGAGGTGGAAAAGAAGGAGGGAGGTGATATTCAAAAACAAAGCGCTGACAAGGAGGTGCCTGGAATTAGCGCTGCCTCCGTTTCCTGCACACACACACACACACACACACACACACACACACACACACACACACACACACACACACACACACACACACACACACACACACACACACACACACACACACACACACACTTTAGTGCAGAGCTTAAGGGAGATAATAACATTGACAGGAAAACGTCTAAAAGCCATTAATCATGCACCTTTACAGTTTCAGGGCCTTTAAATAAAATTACAGTATTAACCAGTATTCCACCTGTACATTTCCACAAAACACAATAATAGACACAACCACCCTCTTTACACACAGGCGGTTTGGTCCCATTGAGAGCAGGGTGTGAGTAAGTATAGATGTTGTTTTAGCCCTCCTGCTGCTCAGGAGGGATCACTAGATCACACTGTCAGTCAGAGAGCACCGTCCAGTCACACATGCAGTATGTGTGTATGTGTGTGCGCTACTGTAAGTCCTCATCTTGATGTCGTGTGTCGCTATGGACTTTATAAAACCCACAGGTTAGTACTTAAAGTGATTATCCGAATTAATATTGAATATTTTACCCGATATTAAATATATTAACTATCTCTAGTAGTTAAAGGGCAGTAGGACTTTTAAAATGCTTGTGTATTTCATCAGGGCAGCTACAGAACCACGTTTAAAAAAAAAAAAACTAAACTCGGTTATATCCACAGAACCACCGATTCTCTCAGTGGGCGCCAAAACACTACTTAGAGTGGCGACACTGTCATCTCTATCGGTAAAAGAGCCTAAGCGTGGTTCCAGGAAATGAAAATAACTATTATCAAGGAGCTTCCGTATGTGCAGGCTGCCACAGCAAAAAATGGTCCTTTGTGAGACCATAAGCTGACACATACACGTTCTAAAAGTTCTTCAAAACGCCGTGCACCTAGTTATTTGGAAGGCCGGCCTGTCATTATGTTTGATGTCTGTGCAGAGCCGTGCTCCTCTTCTCGTTCCCCTTCTGCAACAATCTTATTTGTCTTTGCGATACACAGAGCAAACTGTGTGTGAGCCAGTGCTGCAGCCGAAGCAGGTTGGATGTGGAGAGAGAGAGAGAGGTGTGTCTGCGTGCGCAGGTTCACCAAGTCTGAATGTTCGGCCATATTCACTGTCTGTGTAGCTGAGCGTTTTAAATTTAAGAGAGAGAACGTCTTGTCAAGTGGAAGCGTACCCAACATCCACATGTGCACGTAACGCCGCAATAAATTACATCCTTTGAAGGCTCGATGAGTAAAGCAGAAACACAGTTGTTAAATATAGTCGACAGCGGAGCCAAAGATAATATTTGTGATGCAGGACAGTCTTTAGTTGGAGGTTCAGGCATGCTGATAAAATATGGTTTCAAAATAGGAAATTCTAAAAATAATGTATAAAATATATGTGAATTGATTATAGTTAAGTATTTCTTAGTAATTTATTTAAAAATGAATAAAGGATGTACTACAGTACTTATAAGTTTTAATTTATTCAATACTTCATTTACACTGTACCTGAAATCATTTTTTATTAAATGTGGCAACTAAATAACAATTTAAATTACTATGGGCCGATTAATAAAGTAACAATTTTCTTTACCGCTTATTATTATTGTTTTATTATTATTGTGCTATATAATACATTTGATTGGGACATTTTACCTAATATGAAACAGTTCAGTCATTAATTTGAACTTAAGTTTACTGTAACTGCTTTGATGCAACAACAGCAGCCTTAAAGTTAAAACAGATGGCACGGTCGTAGTACAAACCTGTTTGAATTGTAGATTAACAGGAAGGTGAGCTAAAACTTTTACCACTGGTAGACGTGAGCAAACAAAACCCTGAGACTGCACTGCCCTCAAATGGCACATCCAGGTCAATGCATACAACTCTTTTATCCTGTCGCTGCTTCTCTCCTTACAGCTCCTCCAGGACAAAGAAGCATTAATTAAGAAGCAACCATGAGCAGCCAAGAAGCATAATGTGCACAGACGACACACACACACACACAAACACAGACACACACACACACACACACACACACACACACTGCACTGACTCACAGCAATTGCCCCCTATTCTCCACAGCTTCTGATAACTGTGAAATTCACTCCCTCTGCACAAAGACATGGCCGGGGAGGAAAATAATTTCAGTAATAGAGCTAATGGGTTTAAGTGAGACTGGAGAGCAGCCAAGAGCAGCTAAAGAGGAGACGAGGGAGGAGAAGACGGCGGAGGAGAAGAAGATGTGGCTGTGTGCACTGATGTGAAGAAAGAGAGGGGAGCGAGTGGGGAGAAAACAGGGAAATGCAAAGGGTCTTTTGCATTGTTTCCTGATTAGATTGTGGATGAGCAGAAAGAGAATGCTCATTTTCTGCTCACCGCCATGATACAGTTGCTGATAAGAGTCACTCTGCGCCCACAATGGGAGGATTTGGAACGGTGGTTAATTTAATTGATAAAGCCAAACAATAGCACAATGCGTGCAGAGTGATTACGTTTCTGTTGGCGTAATCACCGTAGAGGTAGTTAAACAATGCAGAGCGAGGCTTCCAGGCTATCGGCAATGATTCTGAGTGAACTGGAGACTGAGACACGGAGAAACAGATCTGTGTTTAGAACAACTTGGCCACTTAGCACATCAGTAGAAGCAGAGGAGGCACCGTATGTCTCCCCTCCTCTCATCAGGACTCAACACAGCTGGCTTTTACCAAAAAGAAGAGACAGAGGTTTTAATAGAGCACAAAATAGAAATACTAAATTAAATTTAAACATATCTTATAAAACATATAACACCTTTCATGACAGAAGACAGACCTAAAAGTACATGGTTTGATAAACAAAAGCAAGTGTTAAAAGGAAATACTAAGGTAACAGAAGCCACAAAGTTGAAAGATGATGTGATAATTAAGGAAATTAAAATAGCTACACCCTCTCAGATACTGACTTAAGTTGGTCATAGCGTAATTACATTTGGTGCAATGCTTTCATTAAATAAAAAGCTTGTGTAGAAAAGAGATCCCCAGCAGCTGCCGCATCAACGACCCGTCGCCCCTCAGCAGAGGCTGGAGGAGGCCAAATGAAGCCCCTGCTTCCTCCCTGCTCTCCTCTCCTTACCATCCACCCAGCCAACCATTCCAGTATTAAGTGAGGCGAGCGACAGAGATATGAATGTGATATTCCCTCTGGTATTTTTAACCGCCGTATTGAATTCGTATAAAACACTTAAGGATCCTCGGCTTCTGCCTGATGGGAGCCTCTCGCCGGGCTCAGAGAGAGTCTCTAGAGGGCTTCTCTCCTGCCACGAAAAATTCCTGTTTTCTCTCCTTCACCATCTATCCCTCCCTACCATCCAAACCCTTCTTCCTCCGCTCTTCGCTGCATATGGGAATTTCATGGAAGCCCCCTGCCCGCCCTTTGCTCATAAAAAACTAATGAAGTTAGAAGGAAAACTCCATAAAAATCTCATTGGGGCTTCACCTCCTGATACAGGATACAAATCAAACTTAGAGGCTCTCCTGAGGATTGGTGTAATGAGTAACGATAAGTGGCGTGTCTTTGGAAATCCGTCTGTGTCGGGAGCAGGATGTTCAGTGCGTGTCACAATAAAAGCACAGCACATCAAGTGCACCAGGAGAGGATTGGGACAGATTGTGAATTATGATTATGATTTCCAAAGTATCACTGATTGAAAATATAAAAATGTGAGTTTGACTTGACATTTTTCGATCTTATGCTCGCACATTGTTTCTGAATCTAATCTCTGCTCCAGCTAGAGGAGAGCATTAATGAGTGAAGTCAGGAAGAGGAAGTAGGAAGCATATTAGGCTGTATAATAAATAATGAAAACCCCTGCGAGACGCCTACACTGATCGAACATAACCTTATGAATTATACTGTGATGGGTTTTCATATTTATTTCTGGGCGCTGGCTATTTCTCATGCTTGAGCGAGACTTATCACTTAACAATCAATTATTAACATGTGTCAGAATAAGGAGTGCTATTACAGGGATTGAGATGCATGTTGTACACTGGCCAGAACTGACAACACTTCTTGTACTCTCACTCTCCTGTCTGTTTGAAAAGCTTGGTTTTTGGGAGGAAATCGAAATTCCTGGCTCTTAATTTGTGAATAATGCATCAGCCAGAATATGCATTATACTAAAAAGTATGAGTAAGTGGACTGGTACATTAGAAAGGTTTCAACATGCTTGCTTTTTGCTTTCATTTGCCGGAATATAATTAGATTTGATAGTTGTGGACATCAATTATTCTGTTCTTTAAGCGGTAAAAGTTCAGAGTTGTCTGTCTGTCACAGTGATGAAATGCAGCACCGAACGTAAACACTGCTCCAAGGAGTAAACAAAATACTCAAGGTTACTTTTATAGTCCAAATATTAAGAGTTTTGAATTCTTCAATTACATCAATTCAACAGCCAAATGTAATGTATTCAACTAGACGCCATGATTAAAGTTGAAACTGGCTGGTCTCCCCAGAATATTAATGAGGCTGCCAGTCAGTCAGGAGGATCATCATCACAGCCTTGTGTCCATCAACTACGGTACAGATGTAAGCGGTGGTAAACCTGATGACCGTTAAACAAAGAGTGCATTTATCACGGGCAAATCACGGCTCCATAGTCTCTTCATTTGCATATATCACAATTGCGTCTATTTGTATGATAATCCGACGGCCGATGAAAAGCACATGTGCTGTAACCTGGAGTTGCACAGCGAACAGGGAGCTGAGGAGAAAGGGTGGGTGTCTTAATGCAGGTTTTGAATATGCAATGTGTGTCTGACCTCACCGGGTACAGGAGAGGAGGCATGTAAGATTTATAAGTCGTCTACAGCCCCCGATTGACTAAAACACAGGGGATCGTTTAGATAATGCATCCCCACTCCCAGCAGCCGCCTGGGGTCAGAAAGTAAAAGAAGTCTGCACTGACGGCAACAGCAACTGGAGAGACGGACACAGCGTCCCGACACTGCTCTCTTGGCTTCCATGCTTGATATTATTGTTTATTTTTGGCTGGTTTGTACAGGATCTCATGTCATATTTTTGTGTGTGACCAGAAACCCAAAGAGGGAGCAGCAGAAGAGGGACCCTTACCTTTTTTTTTTTTCCAATTGCAATCTGGGTATGGGAGATAACAGAGTGAAAAATGTTGGAAGCAATCCACTCTGCCTTGGAGTAAGACCTTTACGATTTCGCCACTTCATTAGGAAGTAGCTAATCTCTCCACTCAAGAAGCCTGATAAGGCCTCTGTGCTAATGCAGAGGAGTCAAAGTTCAAACAGCCTTCGATGTTTTGATGCTTAACTTACTAAAGTTCCTGTATGTTCATTAGACAGCTTTATCAGGAAACTCTTCTCTTACGTTCCCCAATACCCATCAAGATTGGACGAGGTGGTGGTGGTGGTGGGTGGGGAGGGGGGGCGAGGTGGAGAGTGGCTGTGTGGAGATAACAGATAGTGGGGATAGCGGACGCATGCAGAGGGAGGGAGGGATGGAGGGATGAAGGGAGGACAGGAAGAGGAGACGACTGGTCAGACTCCTCGAGAGTTCGCTCTCTATATCGCGATTAAGCCTTCAGCCCTGACTGGAGTGTAAGAGTAAAGCCAGTATGGAGTGTGCGTTTGTGTTTGCCTTTGTGTGTGTGTGTGTGTGTGTGTGTGTAGCGCTGTCCACATTTGCATTCGTCTGCACAGCTGTGTGTGTGTCAGGCCTTGATGTCCTTATGCAGTCACATCTCCATCCACGCGACAAGCACCCAGGCCGCTGCACTCATCAATTTTGCATTGCCATTTAAAAAAGCCTATCACAACTTCCCCATCAGATTCACATCAGCCCCCGGTGGACATGAAAAGCCCTATTTATACTGATCCCCTCTCCCTGAAATTGTTTTTCAAAGGGAAGATATTATTTCGTGCCCCAGTATCAAAGGCTCGTCAGCACTCCAGAGAGTCAACCACATATATCAAAGTAACACAGGAGCAGGAGGACACATTGAAGAGTGCGCGAGTGAGGCGGAAGAGGATAACACGTTTAGCATGAACTACTTTGGGATGTTTGGTTGCTCCTATTTTTGTTTACGGAATTCTGTCACTTTGTGTCAGGCGACGCCCGAGCTGCCTTTTAATTGGGTGCGACATGTGTCTCATCTCAGACTAACTTTACCGATGTACAAACATGCTGTTCGCCCTTCACAGAGGAAGTTGTGAGAAATATAGAGTACAAACTCCAGAGAGTGACTGAATCAAAGGTTACAAAATTTTCAGACATAGTGATGTGACGCGACGCCTTCGGGTGCAGTCGATGGTGCGGTTGTACACGGCGACAGCTCAAGGTGTATTTAGGAAAGTATGCAGTACTATGTATGTAGTAGCAGTGGACACGCTACTACCCCTACAGTGTGTGTGTGTGTGTGTGTGTGTGTGTGTGTGTGTGTGTGTGTGTGTGTGTTCGCAGGCATCCACACAACACACAGAATGCCAAAAAGAACAAGTGAATATGTGTAAGATGGTTCATTCTGACATTTTCCTCCACCCATACAGACCGTACCTCAGTGCATCTGTGAGCCGATAACAAATGAGGGTAGCAACTAGGCCACAAAATGCTGCAGAGATAATCTGCTATCAGGCAGCCTCACTGATCCCAGGGAAAAGAAATAGGGCTTAGAGGGCGAAGTGTCAACACTGTAGATATCTGTACACACTTAGCCCTGGAATCAAAGCTGAGGTGGCAGGGCCCGCTCACTGCTTAGCCTCATATCTCCACAACAGTGACATCCCTGTGCTATAAACCAAAGTGTCTTGTGACTTTCAACCCCAAGAAGGCAGGGAACATCGCCTATACAAGCGACAGCGACAGATTCACTTTCATTTTAGAATGTAACCACAATAAAGGCTTTGTTTCCTCTAGGAAGACACTGTGTGTGTGTTGTTTTTCTTTTTACTTGGCCAGAGTTGGTCCTTTGTCCCGGCGTTCTTTTCTTCCTCTGTGACCTTGTTAATTCTGTTTGGCTTTTGTTGTGCCTGGAATCTCGTGACACAAAAAACAGGATGTTTCATATTTACAGCGAGCTTGAAAGAAACATAAATACTTTGCATAATTAGTTGTTTAATTATGCACAGTTTGCTTAGTGAAGTGGCTCACAAGGGAAGAGATCAGGAGAAACCTTGAACTTTATATCCACTTACAGAATAAAAGGAACATTTAACAAAGACAAAAAGGATTGTGCTCTGGGAGAAGGCCAATCCAACACTCTCCCATAATCCCTCTCTTCTGCAAGTGACTGTACCAGTGCCCATTTTCACAAATCACATTTTCTTTATACTTAGTTTATCCCATTTTCCAACTCATGCAGTGTTTTCTATTTTTTTTTTTTAATACTACTCTCTTTTTTCTAGTGTTTTCTTACCTTTAGAGTAAATCATGGTGTCTGTTTTCCTGAATTGGAGAGTTTCTTACATTTAATTTTCATTTCATTCAAACATCCAGTCTACCAGTCTAAGAGTCTGGATTGGACATGTTAAATGCTATTTATCAGACATATATATATACAGTATAAAAGTATATAGGACCATGCTATTTTATTAATATGCCTCTTCTGCTATAATTAGTGGGTTGGGTTTGGGTTTCCACCTGTCTCCATCACAAATCAGAAAGGGAAGCCCTCACCTCATTTGAAGAAATAGAAACACCACTGGAGTAGAATCTCTTTGACTTACCACGACGCAGCTGTCTGGTCATGCAGTGTGTAGGTATGGGTGTGCACATGTGTGTTCGTAGGCTTTAGACAAAGATGTGTCAGTGAATCAAACACTTTTCCTTTTTCTAGCTTTCTATTTTTCCATTGATCTGAGTGTAGTCACTTCAAATGCTTCAGGGAGCCTGAGTACAAAGCAGAGCTCAGTCCTCTCTCCACATACAGTATAAAGGACAGCCGTGATCCTGGATGGTAGCCCTCTCAACCCACCAGTGACATGTCTGGGTTTACAGTACTAACGTGTGATTTGATTTCTGAACATGAATGATTCTCATAAAAACTTGGCCTTGTCCACGCCTGAACTCTCTTCCTTAGTTTCATTCATTTTCAAAGGAAGACCACATGTCTGTCATCAGCATCAAGAAGGTCACACATACACTAAAACCCTGCCAGACATACTTATTCACAGCCCTGCATGCTTTGCATACACCCACACACGATACTGCATACACCTCGTTCACACACCACCACCTTGACACACACATCCTTCACCGTCTTCAAATTGGAGCCCAGCAGCTCGATCTTTAGAAGTTCTCTTAATCAAAGTGCAGCTGCAAAGCTAATCAAAGAGCCCTAAATAACTCCATCTCCCAACACAGTCCATAGGAGGATTAAAAATCCACTAGCCAGAACTGGGTTTCTTCGATCTGGAGGCCGCTAACGCCTAATGAGAACTCCCCGAAGCCCCAGATCACAGCTGAGCGGCTGGGCGCAGCATGCTGAGGCCTCTCTTTAAATCCTAAAGAGATCCTATCAGGAGCAGATGAAAATAGATATTGCCCTCTCTGGATGTCAGATGATTACAAGAATGGCAGAGGATTATAGAGTCCGGCCTGGACGTTACTGGTGGGACAGAAAAAAAGGAAACTCAAAGTGATTCTGTGCGTGTGTTTCATGGCATGAAGTCCGTGCAGATAAGTGTCGACTGAAGGCAGAATGTAAAGATGTGCTCCGTTATGCAGACTTAGAGAAACTACATTGTTTGCTTAGATCTTACAGGGATTACACAACCGTTTGCTGTGGCTTCACTCAACTCCAAGCTACTTTTTTCCTGCTTCAACAGCTATTGTCTCAAAATGATACACCACATTAGCATTAATTGTTGTACACCTCTTACACCTGGCTTAGTCAAAGAAAATAAACAGACCTTGTGGAAGGTTTTTACATCCTGTAAAGCCTGCATGTGTATTTTGTGTTGTCTTGATTGTAAACAGTAAAACTATTTCAAGTCACCCACTAAGAAATTGGGATCATGGAATCTACGTCAAACATGAGCCCATGTCCATCGACGGCAAAACCATGGCATGTCCATCACTTTCAAAATTAAACGTGAACCCCTATAAAAATATCTAATCTACATATTTATCAGCACTGTCATTAAAAGGAATCTGACAATTAGTTGACTATTTTCTCTCTCTGTAGTAGGACGACGCATCCTGGCAACCGACCCGCCCGTCGCTCTTCTCAGAGAGGAGGATCTGTATGCTCTAACTAGACCAACACAGATCTGACAAGGTTGTGTGCACCTGTCATGTCCCACTCTCCTATAACTTTAACATGTTCATGTCTGGGCCTGGCAGGTCATTATAATAAATGAGGTGGGCTCAGTGGACAGCCATGCCACGTTCCCCTCCTCTAATGGGAGCGGAGAAATCTGCAAACCTGTGCTTTACACTGACTGATGCTGAAGGCTCAAAAGAAACTAGTTAAAGTGGACAATTAGAATTGCAGGGAGAAGGAGGCGGGGGCGGTGTAGCTCCCTGCCCAATCACATGAAATGTCCCTTGTTATTTTAATAATTCAGACAGCGGCTAATTTCTACAGCCAGACTGTGTCAAGGTAATGTGCAGCCCACATGTCCTAGATGTGTCACTTTGAACTTGGTCACCACAGCTTCTAGAGGACTGCAGACAGGTTTCCTGGTGGGATAGGTGGACTTTCAATTAAATTGAGCATAGATGATAATATGGTGGGGAGAAAACGCACGGGAGGAGGAGCCACAGGCCGTTTTACTGTGTGGCGTAACATCTGTGCTATAGTGCATTTTATGTGCATTGTAAACGTTCACAGGCCTGGTTATAATTCTCAGACTCAACAGCGGCCATATTCGCCGCTCGGCACCGCCACCACCATCAATATGGTGAACTAAACACAGACCAGGCATAGCTTGTATGAATTTTCTCACCCCTTCTGGGGCATATTCTGCCCTCAGTGCTTACACAGCTCAACAACAGACCTACACACATACCTTGATGCTCAGGTCTAAGGCTGTTAGACCCTCTGCTCACATCTGAAGTGGCTTAGCACAAGTGCAAATCTCTGCAAACCAGACCCTGAGGACTCTATTTCATACCGCTAGCCCCTCTCTGCCTCTTCCCCTCCAATATGCCTGACCTAGACATCTGCGATCCTTTCATCCACATTCCCATGGAAACTCATTTAGCCTAGCTAGAGGGAGAAGGCAGCCCTGGGTTCAATTGGCTGGATTTACACTTGAGATATTATTCATTACATTAGCTGCCATGCTGATCTCTTGCTCGCCGGCTCTCTCTCTCCCTCCCTCCCTTCCTCCCTCGCTCTTTCTATCTCTCGCTCATTGTCTGGTGCCAGGCTCCTCAATATATTCCCCCCGTCTTAAAATTCATGGACTTCTCCTCAATACATACCTATATTCAGTTTTCTACCATTGTTACCCGCTCTGTCTCATCGCCGCATGGAAATTGCATTCTTGAATGTCAAGAGCAATACTTTCAAGGAAAATTAAGGCGAGCGGCACAAAAGCCGCCGCATAACAAAGTAAACTTGTCTCAGTGTTTATTTGGATGCTCGCCAGTGATTGTAATATGCAAATGTGGCGATATCCTCTTTTCTCCTAAATAATAAATAAACTGAAAGTGGGAATAATTGAATAGTCGATGCTTGTTAAGACAATTCAACATGGTGTCCAAACAACGTGAGAGTGAGAGGATTTTTTTATCTTCAAACACCAATGTGTGGGTATCAGTAGCATGCAATGTAATGGCTAATTGTACTTGCTACTGCAGATTTTATGGTCTTTAAGCTTATTATATAATTGCTTGCCAGTGCGTCCTCCCTGCAGTGAGTGGAACCATAATGAGTGTGTGTGTGTGTGTGTGTGTGTGTGTGTGTGTGTGTGTGTGTGTGTGTGTGTACTGTAGGAGTGTGTGCACATCAAAAGCAGCGTATTATTCTCTTCTTTCACATTTGTACTCAGCCCTCATCCGCCGTCCTTTCCTCCGTCCCCACTAGTGGCATATTTAATTACGCGGCCGTGTCTGTTGCTCGCCAGCTGCTGCCACGCCGGGTGCAGCGCGTTAATGGCCATTACACGAGTGGAAATGAAGCCATTATTCCAGAATGAGCATCAATACCTTCCAGCGGCAAACAGCCTCGGGACAGCGAGCGGTAGAGGGGTGGCAGACAGCGATTAGCTTCAACTCCGTCTCCAAGTTTCGCGCGTGTACAGTTGTACAATTACTGACAAACATGCTTCACCCACTTCCTCCGCCTGATCATATTACCCTCGTGAAATCATTTGGTTTGTTTGTTTCTGGGTCAGAGGTGGCACTCGTGCCTCGCGTCTGTACGTGTACACATCTGTGCATTGCAGCATATACATCCTGTACAGTATATGTCTTTTTTTTTGTTGTTTTTTATCTCAGCTTGATGTGTACGGGTATACAGCTCCACACACGCAGGTGCCTTTGTGTGTCCATGTGTGTACGCATTCACATACCATATGTGCACATGCCTCTTTGTCACAGAGAAAAGGGGGGTGTATCCGTCTTTCCCAGTCCATTTTTTAGAGATAATGACGGCCATTTCTTCTTCTCAGTGACTGATGACAGGCAGAACTAACCGCTAATGGCATGCCAGTGCTGGAGCGCGCCATTTATGTTATTTTTCCTGACAAGGCTCAGGGGAAGGCTTCATTTTTTTTGACATTTGACCATGCAAATTCACTCCTGCTACATTATTCCACATTTACATCCATCTCTCGCCCCTGCACTTCCTCCTCCGTCTGCATGCGCCCTGCCCCACCGAGAATCTGCTTGTGTTTGCAGACAGTAAAAGCCAGGCTAATAAAGTGCCATAAGAAATAGTGAAAAATTGGGATACAAAGAGTATACTGAATGAAGAGTTAGGTTTTTTTGTGCATCTTCCAGGCTTGGACTTTCCTTCAAAGCAAATAAGGCATTCTAGTGGAAAACTGGTGATTGCAGAGGGATGAGTGCAGATAATGTGAATATGAGAAACACCACATAATTCACTGATGCAGGAAATTTCAGTTTGTGCCTTTGTGTGTTGCTCATTTTAGAAAATCTAAAGTTATAACAAGTGTGTGTGATGTAGCGGTACATTTTAAAGACGATTTGTATAGAGAATCAGCCAAAGTCAGATGGATTAGTTTCATTTCTATCTTGGCAATCCAGTCAGACCTGGTAGTGCCCTTTCTCCAAAACCTAGCTTTGTATTCCCTTTCTTTATCTTTAACAAGTCCTATTCAAAATCGACTTGGTGTTTTCTGAGTTAGTTTCTATCCTCTTCTGATCAAACTCGTGCAAGCCCTCAGGAGCTGTGCATCCATATTCACAAACATCAGGTGTGGTCCACATCCACTAATAAGACCTGCCTGTTTTCTCCACTCCTGCAGCTCCTTTTGTCATCTCATAAGTTAGTGATACGCGACTGCACGCTTATTAATGCAACAATTCCGTCGCCCTTCAGGATTTAAAGAGATATTGTCTTAATGGGTGGTGGTTCTGTGTGTGTGTGTGTCTTACTGTGTATAAGTCATTTGTGCATATGTGGTTTGTATGTGAAAAGTATGTTTCCACACCTCCCCAGCAGAGAAATGACTTTGAGTTTGTGCATGTGCGTGTGTGTGTGTGTGTGTGTGTGTGGAGAGAGACAGCGAATGAGAGAGAAGCGGGAGGGCGATGGGTCTCGGTGGGTCAGCACACCTGCTGCGGCTACAAGCACTCTGGGACAGCTAATGTTCTCTGAGCTGACAGGAATCTCCCCCACCACTCCAACGCCCAGCTCGACGCCCCTCTCCCTCCCCTTCAGTTTGAGCTTCGATAGATTGCCCTTGTAACGGGGGCTAATAATGTGCCACAGAGGCTTTTTAATGGGGAGGACTTTGATATGTTTTCCAGGACACAGGGAAAGCCACACAGAGGAAGACATATGCACGGCATGCGCGGGAAGACAAGAACGGACACACACATCGACTGCGAATGCTCAAACTTAAACAAATGTGAACGCACACACACACACACTCTCTACCTGTCGGCTTGTTTTACCACATTATTATGGCTGGCAGGGGGTCTCTGGCCCTCTGCTGTTCTCCAAAGACAGCCTGTAATGTGTCAAGAAACAGAAAATGAGGAAGGAAGGAAACGGAGGAGGAGAAGAAAGGAGTAAAGGGGGAGCAGGTAGACTGCCAGCTGACAACCAAATAAAGCCCATTAGAGAGAAGTAAAATAACACAGGGGAGGAAGTGACAGCAGGCTTGTTACACACACACTGCTTTACTGTCTTTAACTACAGTCAGCCCCACTGGGTGACAGCAGCTGCCATCTCTCACACACTCGGAAAAGCAAGCAGAATCATATGCACACACATCCAGACACACAACGGCTCGCATTCGCACTGCCGCTGCACATTCGGTAATCACACACACGCATTATTTGTGTAAATAAACTCTACACAACCACACGGATGCGCAGCTCTGCATGGTAATGTGTGCTTCCTTTTAACTATTTCCTTTTGTGGTAGATGTTAAAAAGACAAAAAGAAAAACAAACTAATTACACAACTATTGTCCTGTTACTAGGGTTTTTCTATGCAGTTTTCCCCTACTTTTCCCTTTTCAACTCTGGGTTCCACCTGTTCCTGGTGTGTTTAATGTTAAACTCTTCTCTGCCCAGGCACATAATGACATCTACACCCGTTGCTCTGATTACTATATTGGAAAGTCAATAGGATTAAGGAAAAGATGTATACTTAGAAAAAGTCACTCTTCTTTCAGAATAAGATTAAGACTTCAGGTTTTTTTTTTAACATTGAACCGTTGCCACCTCTAGTCAATAAGTTAAGCCACCATGAATACATTTGTCACTCTAGAGTTAAAAACACTTTTAGATAAATAATTTTAGATAAATCACTAATAGTTAAACAGAGTGTCACAGTTGTTTTTTCTACACTCCTCCTTTCTACTATACTATAATCACATATAATGAGGCATAAATTGAATTCACCATCCTCTATTCCTTCATTGCACACTTTGTATCAGACTGACCTGTCAGAAAAAATATGCAAAGGAACAGCCCAGACCATAAAAAAAGAACCAGAAAACCAAGTCTCACTAATATTTTTAAATATTAATGTGTACTTCCATCAATGCATGACTGAGGGATATTTTAATAGATACTTAATTTTTCATACCCATAAATAAAACCTGCTTACCTAGATTAGGACTAAAAACCCCTTAGCATGACGGTTTATGAGAACAGGCTAATAATGTATGTATGCAAAGGTTTTTGATGTTCGTCCGAAGTTCAGCCCAAAGTCAGGGAAAAGCGGATGTCACGACGCGACGGTCAGAGCAGCGACACCAGCGACGCACATGTGCTCGTCTAAATTTACTGAACACGACTTTCTCCACCGTGACAGGAAAACTTGCAGTAGCTCAGCAAGATTGTAAATGCATGTCTAGTCTGTAGACTGTCAAACCTTAATAAATACATAATGCTAAAGTTTATGAGCACGTGTCGGTTTTAGGCCGTATAAAACACCGGCTGTGCCAACACTCTGTAACCGACTCGCTAGAAGCACCTTGGCTGCCTCACGACAAAGCTGCTTTCGCTTTACTGACCTCTGATCTATAAGAGCGCTTCAGAGAGAGAGAATTAACAGCTAATCAGTTTTTAAATATTTAATTAAATCCGCAAACTGAGACAAACAGTTTAAGATGGTGTCATGGGTGTTTTTCTCCTAGATTTCTGTCTAAAAATACAGTGTCGTTATCTTTTGGATAGCATTTATATATTTTAGGATGCGTTTTGTCATCATAATGATTAAAAGCTCTTGTGCAGGGATATAACATATGCAACAAATATCCAATACAGCCCTACTGAGCCTCAACCGTTCATTTGATGAGATAAAACACACGTTTGTGAATGTGCCTGCTTATTGTGAGTGAATAATGGTTTAATTGTCTAATAGTAGATTTTAAACTTGACAGGACACAATAAGAATGTGGTATATGAGCATTCACCATGAACAGTACACATACTGTACTGCTGCATCACCCACACCACAGCTACAGTAAACATATTTCAATATGCCTTTATACTCCATCTGACAGATCACACAAAAACTATATTCTGCAATAACTGAAGAGCAGCATTTTTATAAAGAAGTATTTACTACAGTATTTCATAAAAAAATTAAAGAATAAACAGTTTGTTTCCCTTAAAAAAGAGACTATACTGAAAAGGAATCTGAGCACATAGATTTTAAGAGGTGCTGAATAAGAACCAACAGAATCATTCCCGCCAATAAAAATCGTATAAACTATATTAATTTGATCCTTTATACAAGAGGCCAGATTCTAATGATGCATATCATATGTACATTAATAACTGTGATTCTGCTGAGCTTCATATTTTGTAGATTAACTGTTTTTTACTCACAGCATCACTATCCAGCTCTGTCATGATGTAGTCAATTAGAGCGAATGCTGTAATAATCAGCAATTACTTAGAAAAAGAGGGAGCAGTGGGTGTTTTTGAAGTGACAGTGAGAGTTTAAAGACTTGTGATGAGTCAGGCCCAGTAAGCCTGTGGAAAAATCTGAGCGGCAGGTTCCACAGATAATGAAGACCTCAGCTGCAGCGGAGAGCACAACTGTGTGCGTACGTCTGCGAATAATGATCCCAAATTGTGTAATTAATTACGAACACGTCCGAATAGAGAGATTTCAATAAAGGCTTCAGATACAAGCTGAATGAGAGGGACAGAGGGAGGAAGAAAGAGATGTAAAGATCAGTGCTGCGCCCGAGTAGCTCCCATCTCAATAAAGCAGCAGGGTGAGAGATGAGCCTGCTGTGCCCTCCTGTGGCCACAGCAGTGAAAGATGCTCTGTCCCACTTCTCTGCCCGTCACTGATAACTGATAACATTGCATTTACATTCTCTGACGTGAAGCGCATCATGGAGTCTGTGGGGGGTGGGGTTTCGATTTAAATGAAAGAGAAAATTAAAGTGAAACACCAACAATGAATTAGTGATGTCTGAAATAAATAGAATGTCTGTAACGCAGGGACATTAGTTGATTGAAGATAATCACCGGCACTAGACACAGGGATGGATAGTTTTTGCTTTGTACAGCAGAATAATTTGTAATATATTACAGAAACTCTCAGAATCAAGAGCAGCTCTTTAATGCTTGACATCAAAAATATATAAATGTATATAGTTTTTCCTCTCTGTCTATATGTATATTATATATATTATATATTAATATATATAAATGACATTCTTTTGTTGAAATCAAAGGAGCAAATTGTCAAAATAACGTGTATATATATCCCATAATATAAACCATTTCAAGCAGAGTTTCTCTCAGTTGTATAACAAATATAATACAAATGGCTTTAAGCTATTCTATTAAACTGAGCGTTAACATAAACTGAACATTGCTACTGGTGTCCACTGGCCATTACCTGTGTTATTTTATTACATACAGTAGTTGTATTGTTTTTATTATGCCTATAACTGTTACTAAATTTCACCCTCCAACCGTTTTTGCTAGAAAACGACTGCAGGTTCTGGAAACCAACAAAACAGCAAGCCAACAGACAAGTCACACTTACAGTCTAAGTATGGCCACCAGTCAGACAGTTGGCCGACAAACCACACACACACACACACACACACACACACACACACACACACACACACACACACACACACACACACGCTCCTCAGCAGTCAGCCAGAGTGACAGTCATTGCAGCAACAAGTCACTCAGACTCATCTAATCCTTTAGTCAGCCAGCTCTCCAGCCGGCCTGCCACTCATCGGGTTAGCCAGTCAACACGCCAACACGCCTACCAGTCATTTCATTTGCTCCCACACAGCCGTCAAACCAGCAGCCAGGCCCGACTTCAAATAACCAGTCAGTCACTCAGTCAGCCAGACAGGAAACCAGTTAACCTCAGTAAGTGAGTCAACCACTCTGTCAGTTTACCAATATCCTACCTGTCACTTCAGCGCAGTGCGTATTAAGCAGGGCCGCGTGGCGCGCGACCTCTCCCGCTTGCAGCGCGAGCAGCCATATCATTAACAATACTATGGTAAGTGCAGGGCGGGGACGCGGGCCATTTAAAGATGGCCTCCTCATGCAAACATGTGCGTGTACACAAGGACATGCAGACGGAGGGGCACACAGACACGCGGTGCAGTCGCTGACATGTGCCCGTCTCCTCTGTTCTGCCCTTGGAGAATCTAAATGCTAAATGTATGTGCATATTTTTTCATAGCAAGAGACATATTAGAATTTTTCCAGCAACCCCCCATCTCCAGCCGCTGTCTCCCACACGGAGGACATGAAAGCGTCTGAAGCGCATAATGCTGGAGGAATTAAGGGATTCCTTGGTGGCCCTGAGTACCAGGGGCCATCGTAATGACGACGGGGCTTAAGCGCTTTGTATCCTCCCTTTTAGCCTGCTCCGTCTCCGCTCGTCCCCGGGTTTTCATTTTTCAGATTTTTTAGGGCATGTGCGTCATTAAATATTCATGGCGGTAAAGTAATGATCATCTGTTTGTTATTGAAACAGCCACATGTATTAGAGGAGACAGATTTGTTCTGTTTCTTAGAATGGAAGGAGACAAAGCAAGAAAACATGGCGTGTCCTTGTCTGGAAGGCTGATTACTTTAATAAATCCTTCACCGTTATCTAATTTACAGTTTTAATAATTTCTCCTTCCAGAAGGGCAGACTACCGAAAAGACACAATTTCTCAGTTTCCCCCTGTGAGTTTATGGGAGATGATGTCACTGTGCTCTTTTATCTTGTCTCCAATGATGGCTATTGATCTGGGTCAAGGGAAGCAGAGGGAGATTGATTGAGAAACTCTAGCATGGTCAAAAAGGAAGGATTCCCACTGGACCTTCTGACTGGGCTGCATGTTTCATGTGGATCTCCCTCTTCATCAGGGGCCACTTACCATCACACCACCACTGTCAAACAATATATTGTGGACATGCACATATTTTTCTGCTGTTTTGAGGGGATCTCAGTTTGTGCATGCCAGAAAAGTTATGTTTGGATGTAGCTTGTGAATATGTTGGCCTACAGATATTTTCTTTTTTTCTTTTCTATTTTTGATTTTACCATATACGCCTGATAGCTCAGTTGCTAGAGCGTTGGCCATGGTAGGTCCCTCCAGGTCTGTCCTTGAGCAAGACACTTCACACTAGCTCCCCGAGCGCCGTTCATGTGGCAGCTCACTGCTCCCTAAAGGGGGATGGGTCAAAATGCAGTAATACAAAATGGCCACTAGAGGGGGGACTGGACCGTTTTTATTTGATGAACTCAGTCAGTTTAGATAAAGTCTCTTTACTCCTTGGGTCAGTCGGACATGATTCATCATGTAAAGGGTGTTGTTAAACAAGTTGTTGGCTGAACTAATTTATAAGAGGAGGACTTTTTGATTTGGGTGCCGTTATTCACAGTCACAGTGATGACACAAAGGTATGCTTTATTAAGATCCTTGAGAAGAGAAAATCTCCAAAAAAACTGTTTTTTAATGTGACAGTAGCACTTTGATCTTATTGGTGCCAATTAAATCGTTTTTTTAAATAAATAAATATTAGTAGTAGTAGTAGTAGTAGTAGTAGTAGTAGTAGTAGTATTAACTTCAGTTTAACCACAAATCAAAGCTTTGTACATAGCTGAAAAAAGAAAAGAAATTGGAAAAAAATGTGCACTTTGGTTTTAAAACTCTTATTTTAGGGATTCTGTGAAATTAAATGTTATTTGTTTCATGCACACACACACGCACAGTTAAATTATTACAAGTTAAACTAATTAAAAGACTCTCACACACACCCTCCAACAACACCCTCTGTGCCTCTCTACAGGTAAAGTAAAGCCGACCTCTGACCTGTATGTTTCGAGTCCAATCGACCTGCCTGCGTTTTGTTAGCTGCTTGTTGTTCTCGTCTGTTCTGGATATCCTCACCTCCACCAGTCAAGGCAGATGGCCTCCCAACCCTGGTGCAGCTGAAGGTTTTGTCCATCAAAAGAAGTTTCTCCCCCTTCCCACTGACACCTTTGTGGGTTTTTATATAAATGTACGTTGTTGTTGTGTGTAGACTCTTAAACCTTATGTTGTGAGATGACTTCTATTGTACTTTGGCACTTTATAAATTAAATTGAATTAAACAAACACATGAAACAGAGAGGGAGACTTCAGTAGAAAAACCTTTTGAAAAGAAAATAAAGGGAAGCCTGTCCTCCGAGTGTTAATCCTCTTTGTTGTTATCGATGTTAATTGAAAGAATGAGGGCTATAATATGGTCCCCTGCTGGGTGATTAATTAGACCAAGCATTGCCTGGCATGATTCCTAAACACTTCCAGGAAAAACACAATTACAGTGACTGTCTGAAGTATTGAAAAAGGTGGCAGAGGCCTCACTTTTGTGGTGCATTACTGTTTTTCTGAAGACGCTGATATTTAAATATTGTCATTAAAAAAAACAGAATTTAAACAATACACAAAAAAAATAGTGAAGAGAAGTAGAACAGAGGCAGGAAACCAAACAAAGTGACCGAGCTTTGGTTATATGGACTCATATTCTCGCTGGCTACAGGCTCAAGCAGAGGTCAGTGACAGTTCACACAGAATGTTACCCAACCCTGATGACATGCAAAGGTTTTGCAGTCATCACTCTCTCCCAAACGTCTTGTCAGAAAGTTGACTTTAGCTCAACAAGGCTGCGTACGTCCGGACGTCCTGATCTGATTCTGCCCATTTCACTCATGCACAGACACGACAGAGCAATTGTCGACATATTTCAAACTTTAACGACGCAAGGAAGGCCGCGGAGGTATCCGATTTAAGGATAAGATTTCTGTGGGTGCAGCTTTATTTGCATCCACAGGGAGCCTAATGTGGCTCCAGGAGGCTCCCAATGTAAGAACAAACCCGGAGCAGCTGTTCACAGGATCTAGAACAGAATTGAAAGGCATTCTCCTCTGCATTTTTCACCACATGAACCAACCAAACATGTGTCATGCACAAGGATGGAGCAGGGATTTCTTCTATTCAGCTCAAATTATTGTACTGTATTTAAATAATCTCAGTATAAGAACTATTGCTTTCACTTCCAAAGTAAAGATTTTCTAATTACAGCAACAACTATAAACCTCATCACTCAGGATTTTATCCATTTTATTGTACGCCCTCTAGTGGTTAAAGGATGTGCATCCACAAATCTGGATAAAGGCTGATGCCACAACTAACATACAACTATGCAAAGACAGGAAAAGAGTACACCACATACACAAAACACTACTATGTAAGTGACGATCAGCAGGGCTGATTTATCTTCAGTCTGGCTGCAATTTGCAGACAGATTTTAATGTTGAAGCAGAAATAGGGTTAAATGATTAGTTTGGACCAAGGCATGTATCACGTACTATCCATTCTCTAAATTGTACAAGCGAATAACACATACATTGTGTGGAAATGCATCAGCCTACCTCAACAGGTGCCGGCCATTCTGTTCTCTTATAGAACAGCAGAACTAATTATCCCAAAATCGCACAACAGTCATTTCTCTTTTGAAAACAGATTTAAACTCATTACCCAGAGACCATTTGTTGCAGAATGCAACGCGTGGGATACTAATACCCTATTCAGTCTGTTCACAACAGAGAAACACAACTGTTAAAAACCATCCATCTACACACATTATGTGCTCAACACTGTGTATAGTTTCACTTTGACATCCAGGTGATTTATTTACTTATTTGCTTTATTACAAACTCGTATCTACTTTTTGTGGGCATTTAAATATTTTATCAACGTAGGAATATGAGATATTATTGTTTGTAAATAAATTACAGTGAAGACCACATCCAAGTGAGATACACGTGGCGAACAAAGTGTGCAGAGATGACAGCAAAGCGGAAAACCAGATCCTGGCGACGTCTGTTCAACGCATTTCAAGAATGAATAATAGGTGACTGCAGCTGGGACTGAGGTTCAAGTGATACGGGTCTGACTGGCTGCTGTTCAAGTCACCCACTGTTCTACGGCCGCCAATCATCTTTGAAAACAGTAAAAATGAAAATCTGTGTGTCCAGAACATTAAACATCTCACGCACACTGAAGATAATTCTTCATGGCTGACAAATCGTGACGCAAGGAACCAGGGGAACTTGAGAAAACACCTGGTAATGCAAATTATTCATTTTGATAAGTGTCCCGTGGCTTTTTGGCGTCACAACAGGTGTGTGTCCAAAGCTTCTCGCTTGTGTTTAGTTCTCATACATACAAGATGCATTACACCAAGAATTAAGACTTCTGGTGGTTAACTGTGAAATAGGCAAGTAAAATATAGAATGAAATCACAAACCCACAGAGTGTGGAAGCCTGCTAGACTGCTGGTTTCAGCTACATGCCGATGATAAGCTAATATCCGAACTTAAGTGCCTCTAGTGCAACACAGACGGGGCAGCTGCTATAGAGGGGCTGTTTGTAATGAGGGGGATTAGTGAAAACCAGTTGTCACTGGATAAATGAGAGCCATGGGAGTAAAAGGGTTTCTCATGAACACATCTTCCTAAGAGGATGTGGGACATTATCCATAGACTCCGCATAGGGAGTCGTTTTCACCATGACGCATTTTCTGTTTCTTTTCTCCTCTTGTTAAAGGTCTTGTGCATCTTCTCCCACTGCTGGATCCTAAACTTCCTTTCTGTGTGAGGCTCTTCATGCCAGGAGCCAAACAATTTGCCATTTTCAGATAATGGGCTTTTTAGTCTCTGCTATGGAGAGAGTGACAGCAGCCTGTCAACTGCCCACACAGAAATAGTTTGCCTTTAACACAAGGACGGGCTTGTGAGAGCAAATTGATTGGAGACCACTTTGGGGAAACACTGTGTGACAGAGCACAGAAGCATGAACGTGTTCAGGCTTTAGTCTACATTTAGGTGTAGGAGGTGAATATGTGGTTTTATTCTGCAAAAAAGTCATTTTGTTTTTTATTTCACTCAGTCATGTTACATCAGTTGTGTCTCTCCAGATTTGGTGACACCAATGAAAATCGTTCTTAGATTAATATAGTATAATTTGATATGTACAATAGTGAGGGCCACCGAACACACATTACTGTTGTTTGAAAGCACAAATCAGACAACAGACAGATAATTATGGCTCAGCACCCAAATAACGTAGATAGGCAGGCAAACAGAATTGGAAGTGGCATACGAATATTAACATTCTGTAATAATTCTTTACTATAATACTTAATGTGATGTGTGTAAATAATACACTATGTATAGATATTAATTACAAACCAATGATTGAAATGTGATGTCATGAGGTAGGATTAGATAAGTCTAACTTCTTCCTATTCCATTCAAGCATGTAGTAAGTAAATTGAAAGCTTGAAAGCATTTTTCTTGTATGTGTGTGAAATATGTGTTTAAACTGCTTTTTTATGTTTAAATTTACAAACAGCTTCACTTATGGCTTTGACTGCCAGAACGAGGTACACAGAGGGCACAGCTAACAGAATGACCGGATAATTGATAGATCCACAGACTGATTGATGAGAGATGAATGATATTTCACAGTCAACGTGTGGCACAGCGGCCGATGCAAAGCATGTTCAACACGGCACCCAAACCAGCTCATACAGATATCAACGTCGAGGGTAACAACACGGCAGCCAAGCAAAAACACAACACTGAGCTGAAGATGGAGTAGAGGACACTTACTGGATGTTGGTCTACCTGAAAGACAGACAGAGTCAGCAGGAGGAGGGTGAGGAGAGGGGCGCCACCATCTGGACCTTACTGAAAGAAAAAGGAAAACCTCATCGTTCACTTGGGATGTTACTGTTAATTTTAACTTCAATACAGCACAGAAGGAAACGTTGTCCTGTGAGTTTTCGCCTTTAGAGTTAGTCACCTTTGGAGCAGGCCAGTACTGTAAAGTACCTTGAGTAATGAATGATGAAAACGCACTAATCATTAAGACTCTGTCAAACCCCAAAACGTATTAGTAAACGTATTGCTTTGGCTTGGGTCTCACAAATGTTGAGAGAGGTCAATGTCAAACACACCTGCTTCAAGCCCATCTTTCAATTTTTTGGAAGATGGGCTTGAAGCACCAAACATACAAACTAAAGTAAATATCCCACATTATAGTCTGCAGTTTAGTCATAGTACTGACCCCTGGCTTTTACTATTTGTTTTGACCACAACATATCAGTATTCAGTCAGAGTTCCATAGCTGTAGCTAGCAGCATATATAGACCTAATTTTAAGCAAGCTAACTAGTTTTCTGCTAGCATACATGGTGGTAGTTAAAGCCTACTAACAAAGTTAGCAAACAAGAAACAAGAGAATGCTGGCAAGTAGCAACTAACACATTCCATTATTTTCATTTCCACGGTTAAAAATGTAAGCTATTGAATTAGACTGTGCTGCCTTTCGGGTATTGCGGAAAAGTGTTAAAAGATTGATTATGTAAACCTGTCAGTGAGAGCTCCGAACTTCGATCCTCGGGAATAGTTCGAGTGAGCGCGCTTCCCGTTGTAAGCTAGCTTTAGCAGTGGGAAGGAAGCAGAAACGGTAGCAGCAGCTCATGCTCTGAGACCTGTCCCTTGGATAATTATTTCTTTGTACGTATAAGTACAACCTTTGTAATTTAGTACGTGGTGTAACGTTACATTACGCCAATATAAGACGTGTGTGGCTGTGTAGCAGCACGTGCACTACAGCATACACTGCTACACAGCCACACACGTCTTATTATTATGTTACTGCTAATAATGTTAGCTAATAATGTTTGTAATAATAAAGCTGGGGGGCCTCCAAAGTTTGTGGGCCTTAGAATGGTCTAAAACTTAACTGACACTGCCGTTCCCCATGTTTTGATGTCGTTTTGATTGACTCACGTCGTCGGCAGAAACTGTTTACGCTTATAGCTGATTGGCTCGTCCTCTCCGTCAATCACAGCAGCGTTGCTGATTGGTTCGATGAGCTGCTCCTGCTTGTTTTTCCCAGTTTCAGAGAGAAATAAGCTAACACGAGTTCACAACCAAAGCAAACAAGCGAAATAGAAAAGCGGTGGTGCTGAGACTGGTGAGTAAACAAGCAGCTTCATCGGCCTGTCTGTGAAATGGATGCTACGTTTCAGGGACGGATTCAACCTGTTGAATGAAGGCCTTCGTCAGTGGTGTACGGACATTACAGTGTTAAAAACGTGAAGTTGCTAGCTCCTATGAATAAAGTTTATTTCAAATCAACGTCTGTTATTCCCTTAGGTTAGAATGGGATAGAATGTTTGTTTTTAAATGCACTGTGATTTTTAAAGTTATTTTTAATATGATCATTATAACGCAACAGTACCACTTTTTTTATTTCTTTGTAACCAGTACAAAGAATTACTTTACTGTCCACTTTTGTCCACCAAGATGCTTATTCTCCTCTGAGATTCCTCCATCTTAGCCTTCACTTGCACACCTGACACAGGAGGACCAGCTTCAGGCCCAGGCCCAGTTTTGACTGTGTGTTTGTTCCAGTTCAGAGTTGTGTTGAATTCACCACCAGTTTTTAAAAACATGCAGGTGCCATCTTTCTTTTCACCTCAGATTTGGTGTCAGGTGTGTTTAATATCGTTATCCTGCAAATCACCCACCATGACGTCTATGCCAGCATTCATGTTAAGCATGTGAAAACTAAATCTTCAACGTAAGGTCGACAACTTAAATTCATTGGTAAAAACTGCATTAACATAGAGCGCATCAGAAAGTCACAAATATTTGAAAAATGTGTAGCGTGACCCCATTGGCTTACAGTATGTTCTCCTCTTTTGCAGCTAACAAGCCACCTAAAATGGTGCGTGCTGCCACCTACTGTCTGTTGGAGTCTTTGCATTCATGGAGTGAAATTAGAACAAAACTGATCTGAACAAATGTGAATTAAGATGTAGATTTTATCAGACTGACTGTGCAGAAGTGCCAGGAGGTAGGAAGGAGGTGAGCTGCTCTGAAAACCAACAAAGAAGATTTAACTTGACTCTTAACACAATCGCGGGCAGGTTGAGATCTGTGTGGTTCCGGACCCTCTGTTCATGCCCTCTCGGTGTCTGATCTGTGGTGCTTGTCAGTGTCAGAGCCCTGTAATCTTTCATCTTTGACCCAGATCTGAGGTAGGAATGCAGTGATTCCTAGTGGAAACATTTATATGTAAACTCTCAGCTATAAGGAGACCGAGGCCAGGCACATTCCAAAGAGAAGCATCAATCAACAGTTTCATAGTGGCAAGCGTGAATCTTACATACATACACAATACATATACAATACAATACAATACAATTCATTCAGTAACGTCTCTCACCCCCAGTCTAGACTAGGCATTTTTGAAGCTGCATTTATTCTCCAGCCATAAGTTCAATGCTGTTTTACCTCCGCGTTTGATGCTTCTGAACAAATATTTTCAGGTTCACTGATGCTGGCACTAAGGCAGCCATGACAGCTTCTGTCAACATGCATCTCAGGACCTTTGAACCTTACAACCAAAATAAAGCTTTGCTCCTGGGAGATGAGCTGGTAAAGGTGGTGACCTTTATGGACGGTCCATTGAATATGGAGTGTAGCTGCTTCTAAGTATGCGTGTGATAAGTGACCCAAAGGAGATCGGTTCATGTTCCAAGTGAATTGCTTTCACTGATATTATAAAATGGGATGTGCACCCACATACAGACTGTATTTTTCCAGTTTGAGTATGAGATGACCTTCCCCATTCGGAGCAGCTACAGACAACATGAGCCCAGCTCCGACTCCCCAATGGCCAGGACCATTTGGTGCCTAGTGGTGGCTGTGGCTCAGCTGGTCAAACAGCTGTTCATGGGTTGTGGTCAGGCATCTGTCACATCTTTCTTTAGGGCGAGGTGCCAAAACTGTCGTCATGTACGTGCAGTTACCCACTTCACTACTCCCCCTCCTGTAACATTAGGGGGCAGGGGGCTACGAGTTCAGTTGACGTGAATCTAGACTATGACTTTCATTGTTGTCGAAACCTTGTTGAATCTCTTTTACGGTGGCTGCACTTATCAGCCTCAGTTTATACAACATCATGCTCCTGATTTCTATACATCACCTGCTGTATGTTGTGTAGGCTTACAATATTCACAGACATCCAGTTCATTACTGAAACCAAACTTTCACTCAAAACATCTTTTATTGGGATGCTTCTCAGCTTGTCTGCACTTAGAAATTAATCATTGATAGAAGAACAACGCTGGCCCTTCACAAAGCAAGGTGGAGAGCTCAAGCTACTACAGAGGCATCAATTTCAATCACTGCTGGCAGCTTGTTATGACGAAAGAGGTTGAAGATTGACTTTTAGCGCAGGTGGAAAACTAATTATTATTATTATTATTATTATTATTATTATTATTATTATTATTATTATTATTATTATTATTATTATTATTATACCTTTGCAACTTCTTGATGAAAATGTGTTTACAAGGGCATCTCTGTGAACCACGGAGTGCCTTTATGTGTGTTTCTGGGTGGTCTGTGTGATTTCCATAGCATTCTCATTATGGGGGGGGGCAGATTTGGTAAATGGTGGTAAAATAAGCTTTTTCAGCACTGTGTGTCAATAATATCATCATCATAAGGACAGACTTTCTTTGTCATTGGCCTTTTTCACACTTTGGCCAACTCACCTGGAAACTAGAGTTACTACAGCAGCCAGTGTATGAGCCCACACATCCAGTACAGTAGCGAGACGTGAAGCCCAGTGCCTCAGAGGTAGGACAATGGTAAAAGACACCAGATATTGTATTTATCTAAACATCTCCAGTCACTGAAAATACCTTTAGTGAAGAATAAAACTTATATTTTTGCTGATATCACAAATACAGTATGCATATGCTCTTTTTACAGTAAATCCTGCTCCACTCAACAAGACTTCAACACACTTGGGGTCTGAGCTTAAATGAGGAGGCTCGTTGTTTTCCCTCAGCAGGTTCAGGTCCACACCACAGTGCGGACACTGGTGGGTTGTGTGGGTCAGAGACTCTTGGCCAGACGCTGGTTCCCACAGAGTGAAACCCTGCCACCGGCCCACAGCCGTGTAAAGAGAAGCACTTTCCTTTGGGTCTGGCTCAGTGAAACAGAGCTACTGTACAGCAGAGGTACAGCCGAGCTGGTGGTGCTGCTGAAACTGGCATCGGGTCTAGAATAAACTTCTCCAGAATCGAGGAAAGGTTCTGCAAACAGTCACAGCCACTTAACAGAACATTTTACGCATGTAATATTCATGACAACACGCAGCAAAGATTTGTTCTATCCTCTCATTGCAGAATCAGAGCACAGGCTCCTTTCATCTGCCATCTCTGATAAAGCTTGTGCGTTTTTTTTTCCAGGCATTTATTATAACAGTTCTGCTTACACAATAGAGAGGGGACGAACTTTAGCAGGATCTCACCCCTGCAGAGTGTCATAAGACTAGCCACTTTGTTTTCAGGTTTCACCCCTTCAGGGATGCTCTTTCTGCCCCAGCGATCACATACCGCTCGCTGCCAATAATTAGCACAATTCTTCAGCCCTTCATTTTCATTTGCTTCTCAAAGCCCCGGGAGAAGAAGCTGTGTTGGAAAGTGGACGCTGGGTAATACCACCGGTACCGCAAGATGCCGTATCCTGTGTTGTTATCAGCCAGTCGCCCTCTTCGTTTAGGCCGAAGGAGAGAATCTTTAGTTAGTTGCTGCCAGTGTTTCATCTCTCAAATGCAGAAAGTTTTGTAATTATTCGCAACCTCAAATTCTAAACGACCTTCACACATTCATTTAAAACCAGACACTTGTTGCAGAAAATAACGCACAGCTGATTGGCTTAATTGCCCAAACCATTACTGCGATAACATTAGATCAACAGGATAATTGCCAAGGTCATTAGCATAAATCAAAAATAATTCGGTTCAGCCCGACACCGTGTCCCAGTGTGAACTATCACTGCTCACATGATCGAACCGGGTCAGAACCAGACCTCCCACGCGGCAGCGCTTCTCCAGTCCACTGATGGAGAGCACTGACATCAGCGCCATAACGTCACTAATCAGGGGTTATTATGAAGACAAATGCTTGAGGCGCTCAGCCCCGTCCAGTACATTATCTAGTTCAGTGGAGGCTCTTTAAAAGGTGAAGCTCCATGGAAACATGCTCCAAACGCAGCTCACCCGTCTGACTTTCTGTCTTATTCCTGTTTTGGCTGCAGTCACCAGACTAATGAAAAACGTTGCTGGTATTGATGATTTCTTTTTAAATGGAGCCTAATTACTTTATGGAACCACCACAAACGGCATCCTATGCCCTAAACTGTCGGTCCCTGTGGTCTCTAAGGCTAGAAGACAAAGGGATAATACACTCTACGGCATTCCTTGCCAAGGCAGAAACACAGGGTTTAAGGTAAGCCTGCCATCATTTGTACAGGAAACAGTTTTAAACTTGATGTTCACGTTGCTGGAGTTGGAATATGGCTGTTTCACAACTTTCTGTGGATGCACCAAATATTTCCAATATGGTGAATATCTGGCCTACTCCTGCTGAAGGCCCTCCCTAAAAATGTCATTGTCTAAGTGGGAGCATGTGCTGCTCTGAACGCTGGATACAGCTTACAGCACTGTTTTTTTTCCAGGTGTGTTCATCACAGTATATAGCTTGCCTCAAGGTCTCCGCTCTTATTTTGATACTCACTTCCTGTGTTGCCTTTTTTTCCCTCCCCTCCTTCAACTCATCCCGGGTGATTCCAGGCCTCCAGCTCTATTACCCTTTGTTCATATTCAGCTTTTCAATCAAAAATATTGATAATAAATACAAAATTCATTAATTACAATGTCACTGAGTGTTTGATCCACCAACTCTGTGAGAGATACACCCCCATCACCCTCAGCAATGAGGGTATGAGCACTGAAACACACTGAAGGGTCCCTCTCCTCAACCTGTTCACCATCTGCACATGTTTAGGGGAAACAGTTGTTTCAGTGGGAGCTGATACATTCAAGGTGCACCGCATGGGTAACACTCAATAAGGTCAAGACAGTAACAGCAAAGGCCTCCGACAGCAGCACAGCTTTTTTTTCTACACCCTCAATCATCGAGCTCGCTGCCAGCCAACATCCCCCCCTGCTCCACTCTCACCTTCATCTTCCTCTTCCAGCCTCCTTCACTCTCGCTTCCTGTCAGCTCTCATCAGCTTCCCCTCTGTGATGCTCAGAGGGGAATTTTACAGCTGCTGTCAGCCCACTAGTCACACACACATGTGGACCAAAACACAAAAGCACATTCATGCACAGGTCCACACTCGAGTCCACAACGAAAAGACACATAGATCCCACAAGGGAGCGCGTGCACTCGCTCACAAATACTCACCACAGCCACACAGTGTCAAACACCCAAACACACAGGATTGATGTTATTTGTAACACTCACTAAAAGTATGTCATCTTCTTCACGTACAAAAATGTAATTGGAAATCCCAAATCACTGTCAGACACTTTGTTCATGGGCCTTTCTCTCATTTTTATGTTGCTGTGGTTATATTATATTGATGCATATCCATGGAGGTGGTAACAACTGATGAGGACAATAAAAGGTGTGATAGTTCTAAAGTTCATTGTCTAATGTGAACAGATGCTCTGTTTTTGGGAATGCATAAGATGATGCTGATGGCAGTGAGGTGGGCAGGTAGGCAAACATGTGGTCAGACAGGCTGGCAGACTCTGAGCTATACAGGAGCTGAGGGGGTCAGAGGTCAAACCACTTATGGCCGCCAGCTCAGTTCAGACTACAGGGGGTGTCTTTGTGCTCAACTCTTTCAAACAATATAGACTCCTGTTTATTACTCATTCTGCTTCTTCACCCCCACTGAACACAATGAAGCATAATGCTGTACATCATAACACAGGGCTGCCACACTGTTCTCTGGCAGCTTTCCAATCAGCAGTAAATGGGCCTTATGATTGTAAACTTGCACTTTAAAGTTTAAAGTCTCAGTCTTCGAAACAGTTTGAATATTTGCTTCAGGTCACTGTAGAGTTAACCTTTTATTCTGCTTCAAAATGTTTTTTTCTTTGTGATAACATTCCCAGTGAAAGATTTCCGATGGCCGATGATGATGATGCAACATGCTGGAGTTAAGTCTTAGGTGTGTTTGAATACCAGTAGTCCAGTTCATCAGATTCCACTAAGTAAACTTTGTGGCTAATTGGTTGCTCACGTGTGGCCTGAAAGAGTTTGCACATAAAAAGCAGGCGTGAGGTCCACTTTTCAAGAGTCTTAGGGTCTGTAGGTTAATGCACTTTCTCCATAAAGTCCAAGACTGTGTTAAAAAAGGCAAAGGGCTGACGTAACATCAGCAGCAGACACTTTAAAGGTTTCCTGAATTTCCAAACATGTGGTAGGAATTGTCTTCATGATAGTATTTTATCAGTGATTAAATCCAGAATTGGCAAACTCAGTCAAAAATCTGGATGTGGGCTTTGTATGTGTTTGGGTTTTATAGGCTTAGAACATACTCTTCTCAATCTTCTCCTGTTTACTAATCCAATTCTCGTCACTGTGGAGTGTCTGTGGAGCCACCTGGGCTTCAGGCTGCCACACTGGCTCGTGTCTTTCATGGCTGTCAATCAGCAAATAGTAGTTGTCTGCCCCACTTAGATTTGATAAGGTCCTTAAGATCGATTTGATTTATTTGTGCCTATAAACATAAGCTGCAGCATTTGTGTGCCTCTGTTTTGGAGAATGAAGGAAATGTATGCAAAGCAGAAAACCTTGTAACACATGGCTGAAGTTTAGAGATGATTGACCTTTATCCAGCGTCTCGCTGCAGTCACCTCTGATTGTTTCAGTCTTTCACCTCGATGCAGATATTCTGATTTAGTGCCGAAGCGATCGCACTGTAAGCCGTCAAACATGGCTTTCTGCAGCCCCCAGCAGAACACTCATCTGGTTTTCCTTTTGGGGAGGATGAAATGCACCAGAATATGAAACAAGTGCTCCTGATCCTTTGGCTCCCACACTCTTAAGCACTGTGTGGAGTTAGGAAATGTTGGCAGGACGCCTATCAGTGCAGCTGCAGAGTACAGGAGAGATGGGAGAGTGACAAGCGGATTAAATGGGGTCAAATGTTAAATTTCAGAGTGTAATCCATCAGAAGTTACTGATTGCCTGCTTCAGGGTGTAATCTGCAGATCATGGCGCAGACGTCTGGGTTATAATTAAGATTCTGATTCCTGTCCTTCATCCATGCATCACTCCCCGTTCCACAGATGGAGCCAGCACAGTTACAGAGTCCGTCTCTGAGCACAGGTGTCAAATGTGATTGGCTGCAGGCGGCGACCCCCCCCCCTCCCCCCTCCAGCATAACACAACCGTTTACTCACGCACAGACACGCGCGCGGACGCGGTCCTCCGCAGGCTTGAGCGCAGCCTAGGTTTCGCCAGGCTCGGTGCGACTTTCATGAATAGAAGTGCGCCGCTGCCAAGTCCAGTTGCAGCCTATTTAAGACAATCACATGATTTATTTCAGTTCGAGTCAAAATGGTCCGCGGGGGTCACTGGGTAGAGAGAGACAGAGGGAGAGCGGAGGGGTGTGTGCGTGCGCGTGCGTGCGTGCGTGCGTGTGTGTGTGAAAGAGAGAGAGAGAGAGAGAGAGAGAGAGAGAGAGACGCTGGATCCTGGTCGGAGCGTCTGTGGAAAAAAAGAAAATGACTTGCCGGGAGAGAGGACTTAAATCCGTGCTATTTACCGTGTCGGGATAGAAAATGAATGGAGCACTGAAGGGGGCTGCATCTGAGAGTCTCCGCTCCTTGGGTTCTGCAGAACCGCTGCCGCTGCTCTTGGGCTTTTTTCATTTAAGCTTTTGGGACTTTGGGCAAGTGGCTGTGTGACACAGCCCAGACTTCGGCTTTTGCACAAAGCGGATGCCTAGACATGGTTTTCCTCAGGACCGGTGCAGAGTGGAGAACCTGGACCCGAACCACGCTCCTTGTCCATCTCGCCTGTTGTTTCGCAGTAAGTAAAGCGATTCAATTATGACCTGAACTCCCAAAGTTGCCAACGCCTCAGACGTGAAGGTAACGGAGTATGTTGATCATTTTCATCATTTCTTGTCCACCAGAGCGTCTTTTTCAATCATGGTGTCGACGGCGCGCCACGCCACGAACCGTCGGCTTTGCTCCGATCTCTCAATTTACCTCAACACACAGGTGGGTTGTGCCGCTGTCGTCAGCGATTCTGCGTCTGTGGAGAGTGTTTTTGTGTGACGACTGTTTGTGAAGCTGTGACCCCACCGGGTTGTGCTTTGCTCGTTTGCATGTGGATTAAAAGCAAACTCACCCCACCACATCCCCCCAGCAGCATCATGCGCGGCTCACCTGCACGGTGCGTTACCCTCCTTCGCCGCCGGGGGGCGACTTGCACCCTGACACGGACTCAATCGCGCAGAAGCGGTTAAAGCTGGTAAAACTGTGAAATAAGCGCAAGTTTTTGGAAACTCATTTCAAATGTTTTCAGCAACATGAGGAATAGAGGGAATAATTAAAGTAGAAAAGTATCAGTAAATAACATTAATCTAATTGTTGAAGAGCACAATAGAAATGTTTCTTGTTTATTTGAACAGTTAGAGTTTTATTACAAATTTAATGAAGATGCATCGATGCCTGCTTTGACTGCTTATTCAGTTCAGTAATCACTGCAAGCAGTAAGTGCAAGACCTTCATCTGGTCTTTGTTTCGGTGGATCCAACCCCATATGGTATGCTGAGTCAGCAGCTCCTCTGGCTGTGCATTCTCCTTTTAGATCGTTTGATTTCTTTAGTCGCCACGAAGAGCAGTCACATAAACAAATAAACAAACATCAAAACTCCTCTTGCTGGGCACATGTGGAGATGATGTGAAACAGAGCTGAGGGGAAGCCTTCACTTGGGATCATCGTGAAGCCAGTGCTGTAGCAGCTAATGTGAGAGTGGGTGAGGAAAGAGTTCCCATCTTTTGTCAACTTTAAGTCAAGGCACCCGTTGGCTGAAACCCCCCTTTAGTGCTAATGGCCCCCAGGAGCCACTAAACCAACACACCAACCACCACAGGGTCTTGTCTCAGTCCATCAAACAAGAAGTGTGTGTGTGTGTGTGTGTGTGTGTGTGTGTGTGTGTGTGTGTGTGTGTGTGTGTGTGTGTGTGTGTGTGTGTGTGTGTGTGTGTGTGTTGCAGCAGTCTCCTTGTTTGTATACTGTCAGACAAGGGTCACCGCAGCTGGTTTTTGACTCAGGGTGGAACTGACCCTGTGATGGGGTGGGGGAGGGGGGTGGAAGTGGACAAAGCGGGCCTCGACAGAGCACTCCGTTTTCTGCTTTTGCCTGAGTGCTTTGCTGTGTGTGTGCACAGAGAGGCTAAAGACCCTGCGAGTGCATCGCGGCTGTGCTATAACGGAGGTGTGCGTGTCAGGTGTTAAAAATAAACGCGTGCTGCTAATAAACATGATGCACTGCATGGGGGGCTAGCAGTCAGCATCACGATGCGCCGGACGGGTCAAACCTCAGGCACCCGCGCTGCCAGTGATGACACACTGTCTGTCAGGCGGCATGTTTCACCCGCCGCCACAACATGTTTGTCTCTGGGCTATTCCTATTCATGGATGCTAGACAGTGCAGCGACTCAGACTTTACTGCTGGTCTGGCTCGACTTTAGTGAGTCGCTTTATTCCTGCTCAGAGGACGGACGGGACTCGTCATTAAACATTTACCTGGTCAAGAGGCCGGTCCCACGGCCTGATACCCCGTCCCTTTAGGAGCTGCAGTATTCCAGCCGGAGCTGCAGCAGCAGTAAAAACTGTAGTAAAACACAGGGTCAAACGGGATTCACTCTCTGGGGAAGAGCCTGTTGGAAGTGCCTGAAACTCTTCCTTTCTTTAAATCTCCTCCGTGACCCTGCTGAAAAAGGCCAAGCAATATTCTGCAGGGAAGGGATTTCTATTGCGTCTGTGGTGCAGCCCAGGTAGCGTCTGAAACCAAATAGTTTTATTTGCAAACAACAAATCAAGTGCCCGACTCTCCTGCGCTCTCTGTGCAGAATATGAGATTGTGTCTCCGTACGAGGTCGACCACCGAGGCGCCTACATCTCACACGACGTCGCGCACCACCAGCGCAGGAGGCGGCGCCGCTCCCTCCCCCCGCGCGCAGGCGAGACGGTCCACTTTCGGCTGAGCGGCCTGGGACGCGACTTCCACATGGAGCTGAGGGAGGCGTCGCGCAGCCTCATCGCGCCTGGCTTCACCGTCCAGGTTCTGGGGGGGAACGGCACCAGGACCCGGCGGACGTACCAGCGGGAGGATCTCTGCTTCTACCAGGGGTCGCTGAGGTCGCCGGTCAACAGCTCAGTGGCGCTGTCCACGTGTATGGGAATGGTGAGTGTGCATGAGAAAAAGGTCCGGATGGGAAGAAATGGGCACACGAGCCGGATCTGGGTCGCTGTGTGTCTGTGCATTAATGAAATAGGCTTCGGGGACAGTTAAATTTACAGTTTGTATATTAGACATGAAAAAATTGGCTTCTTCTGGGAATCACGATAGCATAAATTCAGCGTAAGTGTTCTTGTCATGCTGAAGCCCAGACAGCGAGAAAGAGAAATGTCCACAGCGTTTAGAAAACTCTGAATTAGTGCAAACACTCAAAGTACACGACTCAAAGCATCCATACGTGACGTCCACAGCGACCGTGGGCTGCGAGACGTGAGGAAAGACGGCCGGAAAGAGTGAGGAGGGAAAGATGAAAGGATGGGAAAATCAGATTAGAGCCGAGCAGAAAGGCGATGGAACCAGACTGTGTCCCTGCAACACACTGACACGCATGCAGCCATGAAGCAGCTCTTTCATCACGCGACTATGCAGCCGTGCTTCACACAGAGCTTGAGTCCAGGCATTGTTTGGCTCGTACTGAAAGTTAAAGTTAAAAACCCAGAGTCGGGCTTCCGTTCAGACTGTCTCACATGGTTCATTCAGGCTCATTCTAAATATTACACTTCTGCCTATATCAGCTGATGAATTATTAATAAATGGAAAACGCCAATTCTGCAAAGAGTGCACATTTTCGATCATAAGACTGGACACAAATAACCTAAATTCACAATTCACAGTCCCAACATCGTTTGCAGTGACGTTACTGAGCTGACGCCATAGAAGGCTCTGCTCAGCGTTTGCTCTGCTGCCGTCTGGAGGCCATCTTGGTTTCCCTTCTACCTGTACAGTCCTCACACAGTTCATCAGCCTCCTCCAGGATTCAGTACTTGAGCTTGTTTGTGTTCTGTGGAGGGACTCATGCCTTGGTGGTCCTCTCGGCCTGCGTGAATGAAGGAAACAATACTGTAAGAGTGACGCTAAGTAAGTCAAAGGGAGGCAGCTCCACCCTGTGACCCTAAGTATTGTTCTAGCACTTTTAGAAGTCTGGACCAGAGAACAAAGGACCAGAGTAATTACACACTAATCCCCCCAGACTTGAACTCATACATAATCATTCATTTATAATTCCATCATCACTAGACAGTCTAGCAACTGTGCTGAGCAAAGTCCTGTTGTGTTACTTATTCGTAGCCAAATGTCGGTGGAAACTCACATTTTATAGCTTTAGCAAAGCAGCGTAGCATGAGAGCGTTTTGGTGTTTTAATTGTAAATTCCAGGGTCGTCTTTGTTGGTTTCTCGTACGATGGGGGACTTTGGAGGACAGACAGATGATGGCGGGTCTCCAGAGATGCCTTTTCTGCGGGTGTGTGTGTGTGTTCAGGCCCAGATCCCAATAAAAGACACAGCCAGAGGGTCCAGGGTTGCAGCGACTGTAAATGCTGTTCTCACGACTGATGGACTGGGTCAGTGCATCAGTGAGAATCGGACTTTTTCTATGTCAGCAGACAGAGATACTTAGACCCGTAGGGAAAGCTGGAGAAAAAAACTGTCATTATCATTTTATCAAACTCTGACCTGAAATAGTAGCGTGTACTCATTTTTTAATATGGCCCTTGCGTTAGATCTGGCATCTCCTTCATGGGTCAGAAACCAAGAGACCTTGCACTCTGGACACGTTTCTGTTAGACAGGTAAATATCGACCGGAGGAGCTCAGATGAATGGCTGTATCAGTGAGCGCAGCCAGACCCAAGCAACGTAAAACAGCGCAGGTGCAGGTGCTCGCAGCCGTTCTCACCACAAAGGTCGCGCTCGCGCTCGCCTGTTTGATGAGTGGAAAAAAAAGATAAGGAAGAAGTAGAAAGAGATGCATGAAAGCTACCGTATAGGGGCTGTTTTGAAGTTGTGACCCCCCCGTGATGAGTGTTGCTTCGCAAGGTTACGTATAAGTTGGCTTTTCAGCCCTTTCCTTTGGCAGCTCCGTGCAGTGGTTAGCCTCGATTTGATGACAGTGGGGAGTTTAAACTCTTACTTACAGCCATGGAACTGGTGGAATAAAAGAATGGAGCCAGTCCCACTGACAACAGAGCTCAGCTGCCAAATGGTCTGAAGCGCACGCACGCACGCACACACACACACACACACACACAGAGAGGTTTGACAACCGAAATGTATTTTCCTAACAAAGTGAGGACATTCTGTCAAGAAAAAAGGCTCTAAAAGCAAGACACTGCGATATTTTATGAGAGTTAGTGCTAAAAACACTCATCTATAATTCACCTTTCTAACAATTAGACATGCCCATTAACCGGGGGCATTGCTGCTGTCACCTCCGCCTTAGCTTCACATGCTCCATATCATCGTCTAATCTAATTGTACCAGTGCCTCTGAAGAACACCTTCCTTTTGTACCAAAGGGAAACGCCGCACGTCCTCCCACTACAAATCACTCGCGGGTCATGTGTTTTCCTCTTGTTAAAGGCTAGGTGTGTTTCTCGCCCCGGGGGCCTGTCGCGGTAGCAATAATGGAAGGCTGCCTGCTCGCCCCGGCTCTGGGATTTCCAAGGGGATATAAGAGACGGCCTGTTGACGTGATGGAGCGCTGAAAGGAATGCTGTGTGGTCCCGGCAGGTTGATGCGCAGTAATCAATGTTCAAGCCGCCTCAGCAGATCGTTGCTTGTTTTATCATTGGTTCACAGCAGGCGGGGCCCAGGAGTGCGTCCCCGACACCGTACTGCTTTCGGAATCTGTCCCGTCAGCAGAAGTCGCGCTGTAGCGCTCCGAAGGCTCCTTTTCCGAGCCCCCCCCCCTCTCCCCGTTCGCCTCCTGCCACCTCATTCTTGTCGCTGCTTGTCTGGATGCGTCCGACTCCAGAGACTCCAGCTGTTTGCGCCCTCCCAAGTAGCGTTTCAGCGTTTTATGGCCGGTATGCCCGCCTCGAAGAGCCCGAGCGCGCTATCTGATGACTTTGGCTATTTAGGAGAGGCACCAGTGTGGCCTAATCTCCCAACATAGCGGCCCGAATGCAGGCGCAGTGGGAGGAAAGCGGTGCACGCACGTTGTTGCGTTTTAGTCTAGTTTCAGCGAAAGCTTCTTCTTTGTGCTGTTTATTAAATCAATGCTCGAGATGGTGAATATTACAGCCTCTGTCGCAAGCTTCGGGCTTAAAATACAAAGGCAGGATCCAGTAAACAGCAATGGTCACCAGTGGCTCCTGAGGAGAAACAGTCCGTCGAGTAAGTGCGACTGCGGATACAAGCGAGAGGAAACAAGATGTGCAGAGGCTGAGTCATGGCTCTTGTTATGATGCAGCTGCAGGAGCCTCACTAGTAGCTGGTTGCAACCAAGCACTGAAAAAGCATTGACAAAAAAAATTACGTTAGTAACTGGGGCCAAAGATGACTTACTGTATTTTGCTGAGGGACTCTAGAGGGGTCCTAGATCCTCGAATTGGAACGTTGTGGCCCAATTTGGGAATAATTGCATCCTATGTCACAGAATGCAACTCCAAACTAAACAAGCCAGGCCAGACTGAAGGTGCGAGCCTCAGCACTGGGCATCGTGGGTTTCATTTCCTCTATCTGTACCTCATGGAATAATATACGGTGCCTTCATTAGGTATTAGTGAAGTAATCTGCCCTGTGCCTGTCAGTGCACCACGCAAACCAAACCCTGTGTGCCGACCGGCACATGGCACCCATTTAACCCGTGGTGCGGCGGTGCGGTTCGGGTCAGAGACTTCACCGCTCACCGGGACTTGGACGCGTTTCACGACAAATGGCCTGCGATTACGACGGGATCACGCACCGCTTGTCACATGTGATTTCAGCCAACAGTCCTGGCAGAGAGCTGTGGCAGCGACTACTGCTTGGCCTTTGGCAGCGAAGGTTCTAATGCATTAGGAGGCATTTGTCTTTTTCCCTCCCTCTATTTTTCTCAATAATGATACTCCACCCTGTTTCACTGTTTCTGGTTATAATCACTAAAAGCACCGTATGGACCAGTATCAGTGTGTCAGGGGTGGCTCAGTTTATAGACTGGGAGCCCATGAAAATCTTTTAGTTGTGTCATGATGGACATCTAGTCTTAAAATATACATATAATTCATACTGTGATATCCTTCTTATTGTACAGTAGGAAACAGTCATATCCCTCAAACAGTAACTGAGGCGCTTCAGCAGTTCTACATGTGTGCACGGTTTTAAATTTCTTTCTCTGTCCCGCTATCAACGCAACGTTACCACAACGAACTCAGATACATGTTACTTCCGGGACCACAGGCACTGTGAGCTGACATTCGGTCACAGCGTCTGTCTCACATACACAAATCCACCTTGTGCTGTTTTGAGAATGTCATACATACATATATTCAGTGTAGACGAGCTGCGGTCTCACCCCTGTCAGCCGGCGGAGAGGCTGTGAGGACCTCACACACACACTGTACTCGCAGTAAAACAAAAAAAGAGCAGAGACTGTAGTCAATTAAACATATTATAGAGAAACCACTGTCGCTGCCAAGCACAGTTACAGTCCTGACGCTACGTGCCAGCTGACTGTCAACACAGATGGGCTGCATGTTTGGAAAGACTCAGAGAGACAAAGGGAAAGACAGAGAGCAACACAAAGTAATCTCCCAGTGTGTGAATGGGCTGTGATAGAAGTTCGCCGAAGCCGGACTATGAAGTCCTCTCACTTGGAGAGAGAGCAGGAGAGAAAGGGCGAGCGAAGCTGAACATTTACAGACTTATAACGAGCCCTCGCTGCGCTTGAAGCGGAGCTTCGAGCTCACGTGGCTCAGCAGCAACAGGCTCAAAGAGGAAGAAGTGTTATTTAAAAGTCATCTTCAGGGAACTGAGCCCGTCTTGTTTGCAAATGTTAGCGTTGCACGACTGAGACCCAGTAACAAATAGAAGCCCCTTTCATCCTCACACCAGCCCCTTTGTCTCAACCTCTTTCTGTCGGCGCTGTTTGGATTCTGCTGAGGCAGCAAGTCGGGCCCCGAACAACAAAGCAGATGTTGAACACGGCGAGTCGTTTAGCTGCACAGAGGTTTTGGGCCGGAAGTCCGATCTTGGTTAATTGCTGCAGAGACCAGTATAAAATGCTAACAAGTGCTTTGCTCAGATGTTAAGCTCACGGTTTGGTGTCTTTTGCCTCTAGTCAGGTTTGATCAGAACGCAGGGTGGGGACTACTTCCTGAAACCCGTTCCCCGCGCCCTTGCTGAGAGAGAGAACTTCACGGCACCCCCCGGTCACCAGCCTCACATCCTCTACAAGCACCAACGGCTCCACCAGACGGAGCAGACGGGCCGCCGCCCCCCGCCGCCGTCCAGACGCGCCGTCACCAAGAGGTCCGCGAGCTCACAGCCGGAACCCGTCCACAGCGCGGCTGCAGGGGAGCAGCAGGAAGGGCCGCGAACGCAGCGCGGTGACCGTCAGACCTACAAATATCAGAGCAGAGGCCGTCGCCACGACGACAGCTACAGGCACGGCGAGAGGCAGCGGCAGCACTTCTGCGGGAGAAGGAAGAAATGTATGTAAGGGCAAATTCTCCTTCTAATCCTCCTCGTCATTCATACGCTGGTGTGTAAAAAACATGCCAGGATCATGTGAAAATTCTGTATTTGCCGCTCAAAGGAGAAATATGTGCAGCACACATGTCGACAGGTTCATTTTATTTAGTGCCAGACCTTTCGTATTTATGGGGCCCTGCAAACTTCACAGATACTAACAACACGGTAATAGGAGCAAAGCACATGGCGCTTTAATAGCGCAGACGTGCGCTGTCATCGACGCATCATTACACCCTGTTGCGTTTGGGCTTTTACTACTTTAACAAGGGCCTGGGTTGTAAATCCAGACCTGGCTGTTTGAGTGATTGCAGCATTTCTGACTTATCTTAGCCCAAATTCAAGGAGAACATTTTGTTACCTTTGAAATAAAAGCGGCAAATCAGTGGTGATTTCCCCTTTGAACGTGACCCCGGGGCCCGGACGCTCTCAGAGCGCCGCCTTTCACGTGATAACAAGTGTTTCATCTGAAGACGATTACGTCGATCAAGCCTGACGTTTGTGGTTGACTTTGTTAATGACTTAACCTGTGAAAGGTTAAGAGAGATGTTTATGTTCACTTTGCACTGTGAAGAATGTTTGCTTTCAAGAATTTACGACGGGATCGGTTACCGTTGCCGGTGTCACGGGGGTCACTTGAGAGCAGACGCGGATTGGATTGGTACCGCCGCCATTACCCTGCGGAACCCCAGCTGTCTGGCCTCTGTGAAAACACACCGCTGTTTACATTCCCATGGAGCTACATCACTGAACACCTGTGCCGTATTCTAGTCAAAAAGCCACTTTGGTGCCTCACCTGCTTTCTTTGTATGTAAGCAAACCCCTAATCCTTTATAGTTTATCACAGAGGGGGAGTGACAGGCGAAAGTCTTGATAACCCGTAAACTCAGAAGTGAAGATCTGAGGTGATAATGCGAAGGCACAAAGGTTAAATGCGAGCTCCGCTGCTGACCTCATGTCATAACAGAGAAAGTATTATGGATTAGAACCACTTTTCCCACAGGTCAACCAGTTTAAAAGTTAAAAGCAGGGAGGAATGTTTGAATTCCTTGCACTTACCGATGAGAAACCTGACTTATATCAACATGTGTGATATGTGATTATTGATGTGATTAGTTGGGTTTTAGACCATGGGAAAGGACGGATTGTATGAATCAAATTTTTAAATTTGTTTAAGCTGTTGCAGAATGATTCCATTTGGGAAGAAGGTAAAAGCAGATCTAGCATCTCATCGCTTCCTCCTCGTGTCTCTCCATCTGTTTTGAGCAGACATGCCCAAACCCCCGGAGGAGGACGCGTTCGTCCTGCCGGACGAGTACAGGTTCGTCCCCAGGAACAAACGGGCCGTGCTGATGAAGAGCCAGATGGGTCAGAAGCTCAACGTGGAGACGCTGGTGGTGGTGGACCGGAAGATGATGGACAACCACGGCCACGAGAACATTACAACATATGTTCTGACTGTGCTTAACATGGTGAGAGGAGCCTAATAGGAAAGCGATGTGTCGCCCGCAGAAATGATGGCAAAAACAAAGCCTGATGTTTCTTAACTTGTTTCCTCTCGTCAAACGCACTTCGGTGCCAAACCTTATCGCGACCCCAGAAACATCCCAGCATGCTTTGTCCCACGGCGTGCGAACGCCAGCACGGATTATGTCCGAAGCGCGTGCGTGAACTCGAGCTGCGCCACGTTGGACGACTTAGTGACTCGACACCTCTGTCTTCCATTCTCGCTAATGGGACGGGGCACGTCTGAAAAACAAGAAACCGATATCCAGGCGAGGTCGCGGCCGCGGCGCCCGCAGTGTCCCCCGCATTCCTCCCAGCTGATCTCCCAGCAAATTCCCATCAGCCTCGTTGTGCTACTTAGTGACTGACTGACAAATCCAAAGATAATCTGTCTATTTTGAAAACACGGGTCTGTCTACTGATGGAGCAGCCGTCGCCTCGGCGGAGTCGCTTAAATGGCGGATGGGGTTACACAGAAAACAGCCCACCATTTAGTGAAAGCACCATTTAGTGTCAGAAAATTCAACGTGATACGCCATTGTAGCATTTGTCACGACAAAGTGGCTAAACTTCAATCCACTTCATAATTACTGTTTGTAAAAGAAATATGCTGTATGTTATGCAGCACAAAACTCTGGAGCTCTCTGGAAACTAGTGCGATTGTCCCTTTTACAGCCGCTCACGGACCTCTCGCGTTGTGATTACCTCTTTAACCTCAGAATTAGTTAACCAAGCACAGCCGCGCGTCGACTCAGGAGTCAGCGAGGAGCAGCAGGAACATGAGGAACGGATGAGAGTATTCTTAAGGATAAAAACCCGAGTGGCACCTGAGGCCCGAGACGAAGCCCCGAGAGCGAAGGGGGGCAAAAGATCAAGAGTCCACTTTTAAAGCTCGAGCAGTTATGTTTGACGGCCAGATATCTGTGTGCCGAGCGCAATTGGAACCAGCAGCGGTCCCGCTACAAGGAAGGCAGACGTGTCTACTCCTCTCTGAGGCCTGAAGTGTGTTAAAGCATTGGGCTATAGCCTCTGTTTTATGGCGCTCATAGGAACCGATGACGCTTGTGTTTGTGCCTTCTAGGTCTCAAGCCTCTTCAAAGATGGCACCATCGGGGGCAACATCAACATAGTGATAGTGGGCCTCGTGCTCCTGGATGAAGATCAGGTGAGCAGCTCCAGGAGTCGCGCTGTGTCACGTGACCTGTGGTCCTTTCTCTGTGTGTGGAACTTTAGACACGGCAGGAATGCAGCAGATCATTTCAGTTTTAATGTTTTAACGCCCAAAGGTCCAAATCCCTCAGGCCCCCGAGAATCATCTTCACTGCTAAGTATTTATAAAGTGGTTAATTACAGGGTGTACGTTTCTTGATTGTTTGGCAGCTTCAGGAGGGAAATTCTTCTGGAGTGAGGGATATTGAGCGAGAGCGTGAGTAAGAGGGAGGTGCAACAAGCAATTACCAGCGGGAGCAGAGCCAAAAATGAGAAAAATGTCCCCCGCTGCCTCCGACGCGCTCACGTCTCGGGGCTAACGCGCTGCCCCTCTCGCTCACAGGACGGCCTGGTGATCAGCCACCACGCGGACCACACGCTGAACAGCTTCTGCCACTGGCAGTCCATGCTGGGGGGCCGGGGGGGGCGGCGCCACGACCACGCCATCCTCCTCACGGGCCTCGACATCTGCTCCTGGAAGAACGAGCCCTGCGACACGCTCGGTAGGACTTTATCGCCACGCAGATCAGGAGGAAGCCCGGCGACATGTTGAAAGGGCACGTTCAGGTGTTTTCCATGCTCTTGATGGAAATATGACAGTCTCTTTTTTTTCTGGGTATGTGAATGTTTCATTTTCACCCAGGGTCACGTTAGCCAAACCAGGTGTTGAAAAGCTCAGCAGCTTCCAGGTCGTTTTAGTGGAAATGTCAGTAGAAATGTGAAGAATGGAAACTGAAAACAAGCTGTTTAGATGCAGTATGACCACTAATAATACAGGTCCAGGGGAAAACAATACAGGCTGCTTCAAACCCAGCGTTAGACATGGGAAATGTCAGGATGTTCATGAGCTGCTTGGAGCTTCTGTCCGTGTTTCTAACACACTAACAACAGCTTGTTTGTGGTAATGACCGGCTAACACGTAGTTGTTTTCCATGTTGTCGGAAAAGAAAAAAACGGACACACACCACCTTCAAACCACAGACTTGAGTTGTGACTTCAAAGCGCTGGGGTCGACATTGGCCCTAATCAAAGCCTGGTTCAAAGGCGTGTGTCTCTGTGTGGGCAGTGAAGGAAAAACCTGGCTCCGACTCCTTTCCAAAGGTGCAACACAAAATGACAATTATTGCTGCGAGTCGCGCTGTTTATTTATGTCCGTTCCTGTCCAATCAGTCTAATTCTGCACAGTAAACAAGAACGACGCTGGTTTATGGGATGTGGTCTCCCTCAGACCGAGGGATTCCCCTGTGGGTACTACGCATTTTGATCCGGGGCCAGAGAAGCTTTGTGAGATCTGCAGCATGTGAGGACAGACGTAAGGAAAATGGACATAAAGAGGCGTAAAAGCTCCCAACAGTAAAACTGAGTTCAATAGAAAGAGATATTAGATGGAAGTGAAGCCAGAAGGAATGTGAAGGGGATTGAAAGGTAGCAGGGGAACATTCCCACAGAGTCCCATATTTAACATATGGTGAGGTTTTAAGCATGCTGTGTTTAAAATATTTTATGTATCCACACCTGGTTTGAACTACTCTGTGTTTGCTTGTTCCCGTCTTAGGGAACAATCTCAGGTTTTGCAGAAAAGGACCAATATTTGTTGAGTTGGAGTAAACACAGCTTGACTCGGATCAGCGTAATCGCCTGATGACAGTGTATTTCAGACGTGACTGGGGGAAGAAATTGTAAGATCGCGTTGGTTTTGCAGGCTTCGCTCCGATTAGTGGGATGTGCAGTAAATACCGCAGCTGCACCGTTAATGAAGACACCGGCCTGGGTCTGGCCTTCACCATCGCCCACGAGTCTGGCCACAAGTAAGTGTGACGCCCAGCATCACCCGCGTTAATAATACGAATGTGCTGCATAAAGATGCTGCCGAGCACCGATGCCCTGAATCCGTCCCCAGCTTCGGAATGGTCCACGACGGCGAAGGAAACGTCTGCAAGAAGTCGGAGGGAAACATCATGTCCCCGACGCTCGCCGGCCACAACGGCGTCTTCTCCTGGTCCGCCTGCAGCCGCCAGTACCTCAGCCGCTTCCTCAAGTAACCGCCCGCCTCCTCCGTGAAATGCTGAAAACGGGATTTAAGAAGCGCTTGTGTGTAACGCTGACGTTCATGAGTGGCGCCGCTCCATTGCATGAGAGATTTCCATTTAGGAGTGATGGGTCCAGCCTCGCGTTGGCTTTGAAGTGCTCGAGCGGTGCTGTATCATATATGAAGCAGAGGTATTGGAGTGGGAGTCGTCCTGGCAACAGGGGCGTTGAACATAGGATGTGTTGATGCTATTCAGCATGTGTTACTGATTGTCACCTACAGACACAGCGACCCGAGGTGATTCATAAGAATTAAACAGGCCCACGGTGCTGAAATTAATTGCTGACACAGCAACTATAGTCAAAAGTGTGAGTATTCTCCTGTAGGTGTGTTTGCATTGTCAAGATGGGGACAAAGCTGAGGGTTCGTATCTCCGTGCAGACGGTCTGATCACCCGAGCTTGAAAACAAGCATGGTGGAGGCAGCGTCCATGTGTCTGGCCGCGGTTCCGTGCGTGAAACCAGAGCGTCCGGAGGCGGTGCCCGTCACTATATTTACCAGTGTGTCAGCTGAGGCGGCAGGTATCCCCGCTCCGCGTGGTGGAGACAGACAGAGTATTCCCTCGCTGGGTTATTAGAGCTGCGATGACCTCACCCTTGTTGGGCCTGTCAGCCCTATGTTAAAGCCCCATCACCCGCCCATGAACCAGCCGAGGGTCATCGCAGGGCGACGAAAGGGCTGCGAGGCCGCACGTCTTTTGATGATTCGGGAAAAAAAATGCTTCACATCGAGTCAAGTGTGATTAAATGTTTCCACGTTTGTTTTCTATTTTCTGTGCAGAGCGCTGTGTCAGCCAAAAGGCTTTACATCACACACACACACACACACACACACACACACACACACACACACACACACACACACACACACACACACACACACACACACACACAGGCGGACTCACAATCGGCCTCATCTCAGCCACAGAGGCCTGGACCTGAAGTCTGAGCTCTCTGTCATGCTTAAAATGCATCAACAACTTTTACAGAGGAAAGAAAATCCCCCTAAAAGCCACTCAAGAGTTGTTTGTGTTTGCACGGGCAGCGGTGAGAGCCATCGAGCAGCCAGCGCTACATGAAAGTTACAAGTTTCTCTTGCGGTCTCCTATATTTTTTCCGCTTTGGACACGCTGCAAAGGACGCGCTCATGATTCAGCGAGCCGTGCTGGACCTGAACCAGGCAGTGGGTTTTGTCTGCAGAGTAGGTCTGCAGAGGGTCCCAGAAGGAAAAGGCTGCTTTTTCACTCTTTAGTTCATCTCCAGCTGATGATCCCAATGAGTGTTTCCAAATTAAAACACCTCTGAGTGAGTCTTTTAAGGACACGTGCCCTATCTGCAGGTGTGGAGGCTTCAGCTCAGGCCTCACTCCTCTACCTGCTGATATGTGGACGCTGGGAACGCGATGTGTTTTTCAGGAATATTAATTTGTGGATAGTGTCAGAACCTTGCACTTTGCAGAGCAGCTATTGTTCGCTGTAGACACACAGGGCTTGTATAGTAATGGAAGATCACACACACACACACACACACACACACACACACACACACACACACACACACACGCTCTGCTAAAGCAATCAGGACCACTCACTAGCACGTTGAAGCATTCCAACACACTTTGCCTTTTCATACTCTTTCCACCATCTTTTTGTATCATGTTCCCCTGCCTGCAGTGTGTAAGCTGTAAAACATCTCCGTCTAGTAACCAGTGATATCAGTTATCGCTGGAAACCCCCCACTGGTGCTGGCAAATCAGCCGCATGGGCAAGGTTCCGTTTTTTTTTTTTTCTTTTTCTACGTGTCTCATAATTAAGTGTCTGATGCATTAAAATTCTTACCCTCCGAGTTTGAGTTTGGCAGCTTGTTATGTCTCCATGGCAACGCATCACAGCACTCTCTAAAGTGGAAAACAATGGAACATCCCGCTCCGCCGCGCTGCGTTGTGGAGGCATCTGCAGAGAACTGTGCTGAATCACGTGTCTGTTGAGTTCGGACGCATGCGTGGGCCAAAGTTGTGTCTATTAATTTTTCCACTGTGCTCCACTTTTCCCTCATGCCTCTGCTATTCCCCTCTCCTCCAGCTCTGCCCAGGCTCTGTGCCTATCAGATGAACCCAGGGCGGTCGAGGAGTACCGCTACCCTGAGAAGCTGCCTGGCGAGCTGTACGACTCCGACACACAGTGCAAATGGCAGTTTGGGGAGAAGGCCAAGCTCTGCACCCTCGATTTCAAGAAGGTTAAATTGCTTTTTTGTAATAGTGTGCAGACCTAAAACTCCTATGCTGTGATTCCCAGACAGTTGAAACTGATTAGAGTTGCATGCGCTCATGTGAATACGCATGCTGTACTTACACACAGACACACACTGAAATACTCGCTGGGATGGATGGCTAAATATACACTGGAGTGCTGCCAGTGGGAATCTCTCCATGTTGCTCTCCCATTGTCTTGTTACAGTTGATGATGCTGATATTCCCCCCTGATAAGATAGACATAGTGCAGCTCTTACACTTGGATTAGATATTTTCCACCCATGGAAGCCCATTTAAACATCACCTGATGCAGGGATTTGGTCCATGACATCTGCACATGGCGCTCTCCCCTTATTAACTTCTCCGCATCCATTTCAGCCACGAGACATTTGTGCATTTTAAAACAGCCGGTTCTGTTTTCCCCGACTTGTGCACCTGGTAGCAGCGAGCAGCACCGGACCTCGACATCCCCCGAGCAGCGCACGCACAGTACAGCCCGCCGTCCTCCCAACCACTTGCTGCTCATAAAAACAACACGCGAGCGTCGGCCTCTGCGGCTCAGTTCAGCATGTAATGAATTCATACTTCACGAATCCCTCCGTCAGGCTTTGTGGAGATAAGATGCCTCTGGAGGAGGCAGGCGATACTCACCGCGGTGCGCGTGGTTAGAGGGAGCTGGGTAACGTCTCACTGTGTCCATCACGTTTCACTGTCCGTGTCTCTGCCATTCAAACTGTTAACGAAGACCTGAGCGAGCGAAGCAGCTGGACAAACGGGCCCTGGGACCCGGTCCATAGTGGCTCTTGGCTGCAGAGTGAGGCCGAGGTGCCTGTCAGCATCTGCACTGAGCTGTCAGACTCTGATATAGTCATTCATGTAGTAATAGAGTGGACAAGTTGAACAGTAGAGGGCTATCCAGCTAATAGCTGGAGTCTGGAGAAAGGAAACCACACCTCTGCACCAGTGCCACTCACCCGCTGCCTGTGTCTCTCGCCCTTCCAGGACATCTGCAAGGCTCTGTGGTGCCACCGCGTTGGGAGGAAGTGTGAGACCAAATTCATGCCGGCCGCTGAGGGCTCCGCCTGCGGCCCTGACATGGTGACTGAGCACATGTTCCTGAGTGTGTGTGTAACTGTGTGTTTGAGGTGAAGGCAGCATCATATGACCGGCCCCGAGAATCCATCTAACACCTTTAAGGCAATATTAGTGGTCATATCAAAGCCGGCGAGCTGCCTTCTACTATAAGGTGTCATTAATTATGATGATAATTATGATCCCACCAGGATGGTCTTTGTTCACAGCGAAGGCAAAATAATCCTGTCGTCGATCCTGCTTTCAGAAAACCTTGCCTTGTTCCCTCTAACGAGGACAGCATGTGTTGTTGTTGTCGTTTTAATTGAAGTTTTGCCAGTACACAGCTCCATGGCAACGCTCACAAGATGACTCAGCAAGAATGTTTCTGCAGCTTTGCCGAAGAAGCACTTTCCTTGGTGGTACCTACGGGGTGACGCTGCTGAGGACGCGTCGCACACACAGAAGGGTCCTTTATTGACCGCTGGAAGGTCCTTTGACCCGAAGGAGGCTGCGGTCGATTCAATGGCATCGTTTTTAGGAGCAGACTCGTAAATACAGTAAAAGCGCCGAGAAGCCAAGCTGAATTAAATGCATTGTCTATAAAACCTCTGTTTCTAAAGGCTGCAACACTTCCCTTCCTTTATTTTACTCCAGGGATCAACTTCAGTTGGTTTGTTGCTGACATGGCAAAAATGTGCTTTTGGGGCTGAGGCCAAAAGGAAATCTGTGTTCTTTGTTTATTCTTTGTTTCGTCCCTCCTTCAAGACGAGTCTCCCCCAAGGCTCGCTCTCCCTCACGCCCTCTCTCACCCTCTCCCCTCTGACTGACATTTTCTTTTAGTACAGTATATATTGTAACGTTTTGAACGTGATGGTTTAATCTCGCTCTGTGCCTCCGTGGGACAATTAGCTGAATGCAAACAATGACAGGCTCGCTCAGGAATCCGTGGCGCTCAGCTGCGGAGGGGGAGCTGGGGGGGAAATCAGCTGTTCTAGTCTAGTCCAGGACCACAAGATTAGCTCGAGGGCCGTTTGTGTGTGTGTGTGTGTGTGTGTGTGTGTGTGTGTGTGTGTGTGTGTGTGTGTGTGTGTGTGTGTGTGTGTGTGTGTGGCCAGGCCAAGGCAGTAAAGGCTGATGTCAGAATACAGTTCAGCTCAGTGCCAGAGTGCGGCCCTGGATACAATGTTGCTTTAAGTTGAGTTTAGATGTTGTGTGCAATAAATAAATTAAAGTAATATGAGGCATGTGTGTCCTGTAGCATAGTCATCGATCCATTCAGAACTTTACTGGCAGTCTGCAGCCACTTAACTTGCTGTAGGGTTCATGTTTGGCCTTATGGAACGTATTTGGGTGGAGCCTCCCAGACAGGGGTGCCCCCAGCACATCCCCGAGGCCACAAGTAGGAATTAAAAGAAAACAGATTGTGAGGCGAATCACAGAAAGTAGGAATATGTTAAAAAGTCCAGAAGTAAGACTCTGCTGGTTTATTTCTTTGAATAATTCGAATGAAAGCAGATAGAACGATACTAATACACAGGTCAGAACAGCAAACACCCCCACCCAAGCACTTGTTTTACTGGAAGGAAGTTAAATCAGACCCTTGGCAGATATTTATTCTTTTGTATCAGAGCAAACCTGTTTTTAAGAATGTTATTGAGCAATATTACTATATTCATTTTGACATCTGTGGCAGCCGCTTTCCAACTTCTTTTAGTGTTTCTGCTCTCACAGTTTTAAAGGGGAGGAAAAATGGCTAAATACAGCATGAGGCAACAGGAAAAGCAAATTGATCCATCACAATAGCAAGTGTGTTATTTGACTGTGGTGAATCTCCTTGTACGGTATGCGGCAGCTTTTCCACATTTTAGTTGTGTTTGGCCTGGCTCCGTTAATTCGAGGTGATGACAGCTCGAGGTAGAGGCTGTCCTGAAAGCAGAACAACTGGAGATGTGCGATAGTCAGAGAGACCTCCATGCGTTTACCGCTGTCTCATGGCGCCGACCTTTCCTCTGCTTCCCCCTCCAGTGGTGTCGCAGGGGCCAGTGCGTGAAGCAGGGCGACGAGGGTCCGAGGCCCCAGCACGGCGACTGGTCCGAGTGGTCGTCCTGGTCCGCCTGCTCGCGGAGCTGCGAGAGCGGCGTCACCCATCGAGACAGGCAGTGCAATAGCCCCAGGTAGAGAACTCCTGCAGAGACAGGAACAGAGAAGGTCGGCTGATCAACCCACAGTCATGTGTCTGCAGAGGTGCTGGTTTATCAGGGACAGGACTATATTAACAGTGGGATTTGTCATTTATCACCTACCAGTTCACTTAGTCCCCAACTCGTCAGTCATCCAGGATTATTTCGACTGCCAGTCAGCGTTGGGGCCCCATCCGAAATTCCGGTGCCTTTTTTGGGATCTGCCAAGATCCTGACAAGTGGGTGGTTAAATTAGACACAGAGCAATGGAGAGGACGGCCAGGAGACGGTGATGGTGGAGGGGAAAGGAAAACAAAGACGCGTGAGGGAGAAGGAAGGGAGATGACATGGGAGGGATTAAACAGCAGAATCAACCGTAGGGCCATGAAGCGATAGAGAGCGTGGAAAAGTTGCAGAGGGTGTAATTGTGCCGTGGAGGGACTTCTAAGGAACACAGCCTGGGGAAATGCACCTGTGATCAGCAGGGCCCTCACAAAGACACATTCATCCCCGGGAAAGACATTCAAACACAAGTCGTGTCAAAACACGTGACCTGTTCACATTATTGAATTCATCACAGATCATGAAGTTATTCAGGTATTCTTCTAATCAGCCTTCTTACGTTCCTGTCTGCAGACCTGCATTCGGGGGGAAGTTCTGCGAAGGCTCCTCCAGGTCCTACAAGCTGTGCAACACTGGCGACTGTCCGCCCGGCGCCACGGACTACAGGGCGCAGCAGTGCGCCGAGTTTAACAGCAGGCAGTTCAGGGGCTGGTTCTACACCTGGAGGCCCTACACCAGAGTGGACGGTGACACCGTCGTTCCACCGACCCGCTGTCATTCAGTCGCGTCATGGAGCGGAGGTTGAAGCAACCTGTGCTTTCCTGCTGTGATCCACCAGATCAGGACGTGTGTAAGCTGTACTGCTTCGCTGAAGGCTACGACTTCTTCTTCGCCCTGGCCAGCAAAGTGAGGGACGGGACGCTCTGCTCGCAGGACAGCTCCAACGTGTGCATCGATGGGCTGTGCGAGGTAGGTTCTGGGTTTTGAGAATGAGAAAAGCCTGTGTCTGACATCAGCAAGTCTTTTGTGCCTGCAGACATCAAACTCCACATTGGTACAAACTATCACTACAAGTCTTTGTTACTTTTGTTAGGTGAATTAAAACCAAGGTTCGAGTCCATTCCTCATTTTCTGGACAGGGCCTGTGCATATAACGTGCAGTGTGGTAAACAGAAATGGTGTCTCTCCCACAGAGAGTGGGCTGTGACCGTGTGCTGGGCTCCACGGCTGGCCTCGATTCCTGTGGGGTCTGTAAAGGAGACAACTCCACCTGCAAGCTCTATAAAGGACAATACACCAAGCAGCATTACACCAACAGTACGCTGACTTTAAAGGCACGCGTCAAGCGCAGTGATCAGTCCGTCGCGTTGACGTTTGTTCGTTTTCATTTCAATTCCAGAGTACTACGCAGTGGCAACGCTCCCGGCAGGGGCTCGCAGCATCCGCGTGGTGGAGCTGAACACCTCCAGCTCCTACCTGGCTGTCAGGGACTCCCAGAGGCGCTACTACCTGAACGGGCACTGGACCGTGGACTGGCCGGGCCGACATCCCATCGCCGGAGCCACGTTTGAGTACAAGAGACCTTATAACAGACCAGAGAGCCTGACATCACCGGGTCCCACTAATGAAACACTGGTCATCGAGGTAAAGGAGGCGTAGCCACAGAACGTGCTGTTACTTCGTTCCCTGTCTTTCTCTTTTCATTTTGCTCCCTTCACGTCATCTTTACAAGAACCTTTCTCCTTCAGATACTGTTACAAGGCTGGAACCCAGGTGTGCGCTGGGAATACACTCTGAAGAAATCTGAAGAGAAAAAGAACCACAACAAACACAATTTCACATGGGCCGTCGTACGCTCTCAGTGCTCCGCGACGTGCGCTGGAGGTACAGTATGTGCAAACGCGGGCGCCAGAAAAATATTATCGGGCCGGTTATCGCGTTGCATCTGCGCTGGAAATCAACTCCATTAATAGTCCAGGAGTATCGTCACCTCAAATGTTCTGTCCAGTCCCGATAAGCACGTGCGCCGCTTTTATTTTATTCCGCATTATTTCCTTTTGGTTATGAAAAGAAGACTAGCTCACCTTTTTAGACCCTCAGTATGTGCTGGTCTACAGAACAGGGGGATAGTTAGTAGGTGATAGCAGCATGAGCAGCGGCTCCGTCTGATCTCTAACAAGGCTTTTAGCTGCAGGATAAATGGAGAGCGGAGCGTTCCCGTCATTACTGAGGGGACGTAGCTCCTGTTTGGGTCGTCTCCTACTGGAGACCTGCTATTACGCGCACACACAAACAACCAGCAGTCACACACACACACACACACACATGCATATAAGATATAAGCTAGAAGCGCATATATACTAGTAAACAGTGCTGTAATCACCCGGACAATCAAAGGTCGGGGTAATAAACGTGCAGGTGTGCGTGGGTGCATGTGTTTGTGATGCGTTTAGTGTCATGAGTGTGAACAAAGCCCTCAGTGTAGAGCTCCCATTACGTGACCCCGCGGGTTAAAGTTCCCCACCCCTGTCTATCGCAGTCCACCCAAAGCACCTCTGCCTCTTTGTGTCCTTATTGCAGGTCACGATGGGTTGGGGGTTGTTTGCTTTATTAAAGACCGCGACTCACTAAGTGACCCGCAGGAGATGAGACGCGCAGATTGAACTTTCCTGAGGCCAAATACCACAGGATACGTGAAACCGGGACTCCGGTTTCACGCCGCAGAGCTCACCGGCACAGAAGCTGCAGAACATAGACTTTAGTCGTCTGCGTCTGAGATAAATTACGATAACGTGGTGACCACGGTTTGACTGAGCAGGAAACGGTTCCGACGTGTCTGACGCTGCCGGTGTCGCACACACAGGTCAGATGAGCACCAAGGCCGCGTGCTACAAGGACCTGAGGGTGCAGGTGAACACGTCCTACTGCAGTCCCAAGTCAAGACCCGCTACCGGACTGATGCCCTGCAACACCCAGCCGTGTCCAGCCAGGTCAGACCAGCCCCTGCACCGGTCACGTCCCGTTCCGCTGCACGCTTATCCTCTGGTTCTGTTTTTGTCCAGACGAATTGAATTGTTTAAATAATCCCCACGTATTTAAGTCAAACCCCAGTAAGGTCCTTGATGATTTATGGCTTGTAAAGGTTTGTCAGTGACCTCATCAATATACTATCTTCGCCCTGTTTAACTTGTTTTCAATCTGGACATCATTATGAAAGGTATTTGAACTGTGCAGACATTTCCTCATATTTTCCTGATCCTTTCTGGAGGGAAACAGGCTGAATATTTGCTCCTTCTGCGCTTGTGGACTTCAGTGCATGTCAATTATTCAATTGTTCAATTGGCGTGTGCTGGAAGGCCTACAAAGCGCGCTGTGTACACTGGTGACAGCCAAAAACACTGGTCATGTTGGGAACATGAGGAGACAGATTACCACGCAAATAGGCTAATATACGCATGTAATGACTTTACTTCTTCCTCTCTGTGTGACATCATGTTGTCAGACCTATATTTTCATTTCCTACCTTCTGCCTCGTTCGCGTTCCGCCTCTGTTGCTGCCATGTGTTATTGCTCCGCGGCACCTACACATCTGCTCTGCAATTCCTCGACACGCGGCGTCAAAGGGAGGTTGAGTCAACTCTTCCAGGCTTCCCACACTATCTGCTCGCAGTGAAGCGAATGGACAGCGTCCTCCGCCCGTTCCCAGCCCCAAAAAAGCACCTGTTCCGCTATGACGAAATAACTTGCGTCCGGGCCCAAACGTGCGTGTTGGACACACGGTAGAGTCCACCAGGCGCCCAGCCTGCATCTTCTTCCAGTTCAGCATGATGCCTCGCCGACTGTCAGGAACACTTAGCTTCTGTGTTTGTTTAGCAGAGCGGGCCAAGAACTTGTAAACCTTTCTCACGTGTTGCCTGACTGTGAGACCCGAGCCCGGGCCCAAACGCTCTCCGTCTGTCCCGGCACTCGGCAGGGAATTTTGCTGATTTATGGCTGGCGGTGCACTGCCTGCTCATTTGATAAGATGCGTCGGTTGACGTCCAAACCTGAAACGGCCCCGAGGTTCATTTGCACTCGCAGAACCAAAGGAGGAAACGTTGTCTAGTGCACTTCCAGGGTGGTTCTACAGTAGTTTTGGCATAAAGTGACTGCAGAATGGCACTTACACCCGCTATGATGTATGACGGTATGACAATATCTGAGCCAAAGAACAATCAGAGCCACTGATGATTCTGTGGCTCCAGGGTGTGGCTTCACTGGATCTTGGCTCAACCCAGCTGCATCGGTCACTGTCTATAAGGGCAGAGGATCAGAGATTAATCAACGTGGTCTGATACTGCGAACATCATAGGGAGTGGTGTGGACAGGCAGAACATGTACAGGCGCGCACACACACACACACACACACACACACACACACACACACACACACACACACACACACACACACACACACACACACACACACACACACACACACACACACAGAGGGGAAGTGCTCCTCCCTCATGGCTCTGGACAGTGTCACTGACCAGGAATAAATGTGTGAAGTCCACACGTTTTAATGAAGCAGCAACGTGAGATTTTCCTCACGATGTCCAGCTTTTGTTCACATGCTTTATATGCACTTGCATGTTACACCTCTATCACAGGTTATTGCCCATCAGTGCCCATCGTATCAGTCATGCACCAGCTGTTGCTGAGCTTTTACCCCCGGCCGCTTTTTGTGCACTTGCAGGAATAATTTGTAACAAAACGTCTCTCGGGACCTAAAATTCCTGTAGGAGATGGAGGAGCAACATATTAAAGACATAAAACTGTATAATGGTTACATCTCCAAGCGCCATAAAAATGCTGTTTTCAAATGAATTAATGTTCATGCCATCATCCTCCCCAGTTATTTTAGTTCTTAACTGCTGGTGTGATAAGAACGATAATGTTTGTAATGCAGACTGTGATGTTTGCTTTTATAGTTGACTTCCTGCCGTTATTCAATGGGCGCAGCGCGGCTCCGTTACAGCACGTTTCACTTGTCTTCATGGGTTTTTAAATCACAGATTCCAAAGGTTCCCTCTTCTAAGTGTTGCACCTTCTGAGGAACAGTCTGAAACATCAGCCAGATTCTTGCAAATGAAGTGGACGCTGCTGACAAGCTGTTTCCTGATTTACGAGCCGAGGGGCTTCGACGGAGACGCTGACCTCATCTCGGTCAGCGTTTGCATGCGGATGTCCAGAGTCCTGATGCTGAACCACTCGCGGCCGAGTGGACGGGCCGCTTCCATGCGTTGCGGCTCAGCCGAGCTGCTTAGAGTAAATTGCTTCACGAAGTTATTATTTCGAAACATTACAGGGACAAAGCATGTTTGTTGTGGACAATATAATGCTTTTTTGTGGATGTACAGAAAGAGAAACAGACATGTAACATGTGCTCAAACCTTAATGACTGTATGCAGGATATATACAAATGACATCAGCATTGCACAGCGAGTCGAGGACGAGGCAGCACAGAAGAGCAGGAGACTAGTGGGCCCGGCCCAGCATCTGTTAGAGCACTGCTGCATTCAGACTTTCCTCTCTCTCCTTTCTTTAGAATCTCGTCACTTTCTAATACGTGTTTCCGACACCTGTTCTCAGGGACAGCGTTATTCTGGACACCGACATTATGTAATGAAAGCTGAATCACAGCTTTCCAGTTACGTTACCACCTATCTCATATTTTATGGTAACCAACAGCTGTTTAATGGGGGGGGGGGTTCTCCCATGTAGCAGTGTCAGTGCATGGGCATCTTTTGAGCTGTTTTCGGAAAAAAGGCCTCCTAGGAAAATCCCGCGTGATGCCCACAGAGCTGTCTCATATTCAGGGACAGAGACATTCCATTGACAGAGAATAAATACTGCATATGAAAAAAGTCAGTCACGTCAGACAATGAAAGCAGGATACGTGATGGTAAATGGACTAGAGAGAAAGATTCTGGGAGAGAATGCTGAACGTTAGGGCAGCGCTGGATCGATGCCAACCCGCAAAACCATTCAGGCTTCATCTCGACATTTACAGATCATGAGTATACTGTCATTATGTGGCAGCCGGAGACACTGAGTGTTTCAGGTCCATATGTACTTAAGCGCTTACTCATCCGTCTGAACGCAGTAGAAGAGGCTGCAACTCCCCCTTAACGCACACACGGCTTCACTGCAGCTGTTTTACGAGGACCCTTGCTCTCAGCGTTTTCCTTTGTGTCCTTCTGATTTGCAAAGGTGCAGTTGAAGCCTTTGAGGTCTGTTGCGGGTCTGTTCTGTCTTCGCACACGCAGCAGGAAGCAGCCCAACCTCCACCACAGTGTCCATTAGTCAGGTGACTTCAGGCTCTGTTGTAACCATGACCCCAGTGGTTTGGATACTTTGGATACCAGTCCAACGCAGTCCAGCCCAGTCCAACCCAGTCCAGCCCAGTTCAACCCAGTTCAACCCAGTCCAACCCAGTCCAACCTAGTCCACACATTCATTTACTTCGATTCCACCAAACACCCATCCAAAGACAGATGTCACTCAATATAAAAGTACTCAGATTGCAGCACCAGTCTCTCAGCAGCTTCTCTGGGGTCTGTCTGTCTGTCTGTCTGTCTGTCTGTCTGTCTGTCTGTCTGTCTGTCTGTCTGTCTGTCTGTCTGTCTGTCTGTCTGTCTGTCTCTCTTAAAGGTCACTTATAAATGAGTTGAACCTCACACTTCTCGTCGGCTCCTCTCCTTCTCCTTTGTGGACGTCTTAGATGCTGAGGTTCTTGTTTCTTCCCTCTAACTATGCTTTTTTCCCCTCTCCCCTAACACTAAGTTACACACACACTGCACCTATCTGCATTCACTCACTAATGGATTTGTGTGTTTACACTGAGTTGGGGAAGCAGTGATAATAGCGGTTGTAAAGTAATCCCCCAACTGTTTACGCTCCTCTCCTGAGTCACCTCCTGCTTAGATGCGCCTTTGTGTTAGAGTGTGTGTGTGTGTGTGTGTGTGTGTGTGTGTGTGTGTGTGTGTGTGTGTGTGTGTGTGTGTGTGTGTGTGTGTGTGTGTGTGTGTGTGTGTGTGTGTGTGTGTGTGTGTGTGAGAGAGAGAGAGAGAGACGTAGGGAGGATTTAAGGAGTTTGAGAGACAAAGCTGTTTTGAAAGATGGAACAATGAAATGGTTTGTGATGTGAATGTATTAGGGCACTTTGGAGCTGATTGTGTAAAGTAAACTGTAGCATAATATAGTTATAATATAAGATCAACTTGTCTTTTATTGTTTTCTTTACATACGTAGTTGAAGAAACATTCACGTTTAAATAAGTTGTTGAAATCTAACACTAAGTAATTAAATTGAAGTGATACATATTATCCTATGGCGTGCATAGAATTCTTTCTCTCTCCATCTGGACAACTTTGCAGTATGCATCTGTTTCCCGCAGCAGTTTGTTGGCCCCTTCTTGCGTATAAAGTCTGACACAAAGCATGCGTAGCATTGACCAACGCAGCAGCACTAGCCCAGACAGGCTGGCTGTGGTCATCTGTCCATCTCTGCAGGTCCTATTCCGAGGCCCTGCGTCGAATTCATTTTGCTGTGTCGGCACGCCGTGCGTGAATTGGACCGAACTCGCATTACGTCATGGAAACAGGTCATCCGATGCCTGCTCACATTTAGAGCGTGATACCATTCTGTCTCTGTCTCACCGATGGAGTGGACGCATGCATGTGGACATAAAAAGCTCACACACATACACAGACACACACACACACACACTGGCTCAGCCATTCACACACTCTGTCTGGTCAGAGGTTATTTAATGCCCCTAGTGAGAATCTAGAAAGAGTCATTTTGACCACAGGCTACCTGACACTCTGTCTACAGGACATCTGAGCCTCCGTGCTTCTGTCCACAGGCTGTGGTGCCTACTCATCCTCTAACAACAAGTCAAAGAAGTGTATCAGGGTCTATAATTTGCCATGGCATTAATCTGTATGTTACAGTGATGGCCATTCCAGTGAGGTCACTGAGGGGATAAATCTGAAGTAGTGTCTTTCACTCTCACCTACCGCATATCATAACCTTTCACCCACCGAGCGTCACATGATCTACTTTACCTTTCTGTCCAGCTACTGACATCTGAGACGTAACTAAATGGTGTAAGTCAGGATGATGTCACACTGGAGCAAGTTGGTCATAATTCCATGATATAGCATAGCGACAACCTTGCATGTTACATCATAGAGATCCAGTTAAGCTTAAGCGTTGGGAGAGGTTTAAGTCAGCAAAGGTTTAGGTTTAAATGTAGATGATTATGATTTGAGGAAAAAATAAATGTTTCTTATGAACAGTGACTTTTTTCTTCCTCGTTGTCCTTAAATGATTCTACATTAAACATGCACCACGTGCGAGCAGATGGAGCGTCTCCATCCGTATTTATTTAGATTCCACAGTGCATGTATAATGCTATAGTCTTTTAATCCTCCTTATACAACATTCCAAGCAAGTGATGCTACAAATAAAGTTCAGAGCGCTAACGTATACAGCCGCGTGAGCTGACAGCAACATTTCTGACTTGTTTAGGGTGAATCTTAAGAGGCTCAGTGGGTGAAGGTACGGGGAGGATGACAGAGTGTGTGATGAGGGATGTGAAATTCTAGAAAGACGGACTCTGAGGATTAAGAAGATTATTGACCCAATGAAGAAACATTGTCAGTCAGGGTCTAAACTTGCTCACTATGTTCTTGTTCCACTTTAAATCCTAATGGTTCTCTTTCCATGAGCGCCTGATTTAACTTAACACTCCACTGTGTCTGATGTCAGGGACCCGTCTATAGCTGCTGCCTTTGCACACGCACCCTGTCTGTGGTGGATTCTCGCGGGCCCTACTGACGAGGTGATTGAGAAGTGTTGACTCAGCAGGTCTCCTCCGTGTTGTCCCAGCTGGTCCGTAGGTGAGTGGGGGGAGTGCAGCCGGAGCTGTGGAGGGGGGGAGCAGACGCGGCCGGTCCGGTGCGTCCAGAGGACCCGCGGGGCGGACGTCCAGGTCCTGGCCGACCCGCTGTGCGCCGAGCCCACCCCGGCGAAGAGCCAAGGCTGCAACGGGCACGGCTGCCCGCCGCTCTGGACCTCTGGGCCGTGGTCACAGGTAAACCAGCCAGCACAGGACAACGGAGATGCATGTGAGCTAAGAGTGACGTAAGTCAGTACGTCAACCCCCGCCCTGATGGCTTCTGCACATGAGCGTGACCTTGAGACTGTTAAAACTACAATTCTACCCAATTCTATCTTCCTGAGTACCTGCCACACATGGTCCCGTTGACTTCCTGTCTGTGTCACAGCTCTGTTTCTTGGATGCAGTGTGACTAGGTCTGTGCCGTTGGATCCCTGCATGGGAAAGTTGGGGGGATTTCTGGCCGACCTCAAAGGAAATATGAGGGAAGCGAAGCCCAATAAGTCACTGGAACAAGGCGGCCATGTTGAAGTGCTCTCACACACTGACAGCTTGTAGCAATAAGTCAAACTAAATTAATGCTGACAAACCCTTATTTTAGTCGACTACAGCCCGTTTAGCCAATATTCAAGAACAACTGGATGCAACTGTTCATCAGATCATCATTCTAACCCATTCAATCGCCACCCGCGTCTGCAGTGCTCACGCAAGTGCGGCAACGGCCTGAAGAAGAGGACGACGCTGTGCACGAGCGCCGACCCGGGCGCCCCCGCGCGCACGCTCCCGGACGCCATGTGTGCGGCTGTGCCGAGGCCTGCCAGCCAGGAGCCCTGCTTCCTGAGGCGCTGCCAGAAGCAGCGCAAGGTGCAGTGGTTCGTCTCCACGTGGCAGGAGGTGAGAAACAAGCCGCTGTGGCGCCTGCGAAGCCGTTTCCTCTGTCCGCTGATGTGACGCAACGCCGCTCTCTCTCCTTTCTTTGCCTCCAGTGTTCGGCAGCGTGCGGTCGCGGCCATCAGGCGCGCTTCATCAAGTGTGCGGAGAAGGTGTGTGTGCATTGAGCCGGTAGCTGTGCGCGGAGGTCACCGCCGCCGTCGCACAAACCGCCCTGTTTTCCTTTCGTTTCCATTATGAAGGACGCGGCAGGAAAATACAGAGAGCTTGCTGCCAAGAAGTGCCACCATCTCCCCAAGCCCGCGGTGGAGCTCCGCCGGCCCTGCACCCTGGCTGCCTGCCCCGAGCGCGCCCCCCCGCCCGTCTACCCGTGGAGCGTGCACCATCGCCTCTTGACACCGCAGCCTCCGCCGCAGCCGGCCTGGCACGCGTCTCCCTGGTCGCAGGTAGCTCCTCGGACCCGGACGCTGCAGCGCGAGCAGCTTTGGAGGGTCATCAGCGTGGGAAGGTAGGTTCCTCACGCCTGTGTTTGCTTCTGCTCCGCAGTGCACGGTGACGTGCGGGGGAGGAGTGCAGACCAGGCTGGTCCAGTGTCTGGTCCAGGGGAAGCCCTCTCCTGGCTGCTCTCTCCACCTGAAGCCTCCGATGTCGCAGGCCTGCAACACCAACTTCTGCCCGACGTCTGAGAAGAAAGGTACCCGAGCGCTCGCCGGTGCCGATCCGATGCCTCAGCAGAAACGGGCACAAATCCCCTTCTCTCCCCCGTTTTCCACAGAGCTATCGTGCAGGGATTACTTCAGCTGGTGTTACCTGGTGCCCCAGCACGGCGTGTGCAACCACAAGTTCTACGGCAAGCAGTGCTGCCAGTCATGCTCCAATTCCAACCTGTAACCGATCCTGTCTGTGGCGAAGGCAGATGGACGCGTAGACGGGCGAGAGACTATGTTCGACGTCCGCGTTGGCGATCGCTGAAAAGTAAAGGGACATTTCTGTGGAAGTCCAGGAGAGCTGCAGTGGCCTCGTGATGCTGGACATCTGGAGACAAGAACCTGGCGGTGACAGCACTGTGCAGGAATGTGATCAGGACAGTACAAGAGAAGGAGACAATTATGAAGAGGAACTAGCAAAATGGGATTCTTGATTAAAGCGAACAGACCTGACATGTCCAGACGCAACAGAAAGCCTGAAAAAGCCCAGCTTTGTTTATATGCTGTATGTAACGGAACCGATCTGTAACCAGGACACCTGACATCCCCCAGTCCACCCAGAGGTCAGCGATGGCAGTCTTTGAAGCACGGCCACGCGATAACATGTGATGCTCCCCGCTCTGCGCTGCAGTTATTGATGATGCGGGGAGTCTGGAGTCAGATAATTAAAAGGAATGTTTCACGAAATCGCGTCAGGACACATTTACGTGAGGAAACACAGTGTGGGCTTTGTGTTATACTGGACAATAGCAGAATAGCCTGTGGTGTCATGAAAGAAAAGCAAAAAAAAGAACCTGCAGTTTGAGCATCAACCGCCAGTCGAATGAGCTGAGATGAGTGAAGTGATTTTCACACTCTCTGGTGCTACGTTATCGTTATTGTCGCCGAATCATTGTGAAGTCCTGGAGTTTCAGGAAAGAACAGCTGAACTATGTGACCCGTGTACAGTAATGACTGTTTTATTTATTGGCTTTACAATACAGTGTTTTCGGACTGTATTCATAAGCAGAGCTTTTGTTATATGGGCTTTTATTACTCAACCGTACGCCCATAACATTTTGTATTACGTTTCATAGAACCTGATGCTGACAAAAACACCTTCATTCAAAATCTTCTTGTTTTTCTGTTTTATTTTTTTGGAGAAAACAGTCCATACAACACTAATAAGAGTGATTCTACATGACATGAGACTGCTTTACGGTATCACACAGGGCAGTGGTGTTCGTCAGGCCTTGGAATGACATAACAATGACATTAGTTTTGGTTTGAAAGCACTGACAGATGATGGCTAATGCAATTTCAGTGTGACTTCTACAGTGTAAATGTAGTAACAATAAACAAATGTTTGTCACGTCAGCAACTCAAACACAGCATGAGTTCATTCTTTTCAGTTGTCATTTAGAATAACAGTGAAAGGAACATGGTGTCCTAACAATGATTTGTTTTTAGCTAACATATAATTGACATCAACATAATCACCGCTTGGATTCTGATTCTGTTTTCACTCCTTGACTCGTCCTGTGCGAGTCTGACTCAGTGGCCTGATTGCGCGTCTGTATGCTTTTCTTTTGTTTTTACAAGATCTTCTGAACGTGTTTGAAAGCCTTGTACTTAATCTGCAGCACACTGCAGATTAGCCTCACATGTCACATCGTAATGTAACGAAACTCAAAAGAAATGTGACCTGGCATCTATAAGAAAATATTCATGGGTCTAAATCTACAGTCTGGTCTCCAGCCAGCGTTCTGGCTAACAGTAATGCCAATGTGGAATTAGTCATTTCAACACTTATGACATATTGTGTCTGAGCTTTACTTTTTGTTCATTTCATGTCAAGGAGACAGATGCCCCAAACAAAATCACTATTGTCATGATCCCTGGGGCACAGGCCCTTCTGACAGGGAAGGGGGGGGGTGGAAGACTGGTGTGAGAAGACAGAGACAAAGTGAGAAAAGGGGAGGAGGAGGCAGGTCATTGGTGCTGTCATAGGAAACTCTGTGAGAAAAAAGTGAGTGAGCCAGAAGAAGAGGTGGGTACAGAGAAATAAGGGGATTTCCTCTCTGTCAGCAGCCTCTATGTAGATGATTTAGAGTTGAGCTGTGGGCACTGCCTTAGTGTGTACATATGCTATATCACTGAATACAGGTCAGCCTGGCAGTGTTGCTAATCATTGTTTTATTAATTAACTCTCTGGACTCTGTTTTGCATTTCTTCTTATGAAGAGACTGCAGTTCGGATCATTTATTATTTGGGAGAGTTTGCATCCAGGTCCACCTCACTCACTGAAATTATTTGCTACAGCAGTTTTAAGAATGCAAAGAAGAACAGACAGACTAGGAGCGTGAAAAGCTTTTGTTTATCCAAACACAGTAATGACACTGAAGATACAAAGTGATCACTGTGATATGTAATGTCACAAAAAACCCTAAGCCCTGGATATAAAAGTATATTTAAAAAACATTCTAAAGTTTATATCATCATGAGATATTTTTATTAAGCATGTGAAGTTTAAACTTTCATTCATACATCTTATATCATAACTGCTGATTAAGTATTTAGTTATTTCGTCTGTAAAACAAAGTAGTTTACTCTCTGGACAACAGCACCCTCTGCTGACTACATTTAAATATAAATGCTCAATATAAATATAGATTATAAAAAATCACAAAAGCAAAGCAAAAGAATGGAAACTCTTTATAAGTTTATAGAACGTATTAGTTTACTTAGCAAATTAACTTAAAAATATATAAAATGTTTACTTAAAAAACGTCGTTCCCTGACCGGGAATCGAACCCGGGCCGCGGCGGTGAGAGCGCCGAATCCTAACCACTAGACCACCAGGGACTGGCATCGGACATTCGTCATAAGACTATATAGACAATAACTCATAAAGCGTGAACATGTTATTGCTATGTTGTACGTTGAGACTGCTTTACGTTATCACACAGACTGCTTTACGTTATCACAAGAGCATATTTTATAGTAAACTACAATATTGCTACCGGTAAACGTTTTCCCTACCGACTATTACCTGCCTCTCCGAGTATTTACCAGTAAGGGTAACGCCCCCATGCGCCTGTGTGTGTGCCTGACGGAAAAATGTAATATGCGAAAAAAATTGTAATTTCAGCAAACATAACATTTTATATTTATAGTTGGATTATTGTTAGACCTATGTTCAATTGTATTTTACTTGCATCCATGTGATAGTTTAAAATTTTAAAAAAGTAGCGAGATATTTGCAACCGTAACCTGCCTGTATGAAACTTCCCCACGGGGTCTTGTCTTGGGTCCTCGGCCAACGTGGGAGACGCGAAGGTGTGCCGTTGTTTTGAACTTGGTGTGGATTTTCGTCCCGCAAAGACATGGTTGCTAGTGTTATTAAGGTCCACTGAGTGCTGTGAGGAGTACTGTGAGACTTGTGTTACCATGATGCCAGGGGACAGCCAGTCCAAAGCGGTAGCAATCGCCGCCGACGCGACGACTGGGAGCTGCCAAAACTGTTCTGTTCTGCATCAGGTCAGACCAACTTTCACCACAATTAAAAGTATATGTTTGTCCAAGAAGTTATCATTTAGCTTTCGGTTGCATTCATAACCATCATAATAGAACGTGTTTCCAATAGCTCATGGTGCTCCCTGTTTGCTTTGTTTGTGTCACTGCAGAGCCTGGCCGAATATGTTTCGTCATTTCTGGCACTGAAACAGAAAATAACTATTTCAGAGTGAGTATTATTGCATTGAAATAGCAAGACACAGCAAAACACTGACACGTCAACTTGCTTTATAGAGTCAAACCATGTTGCATTAACCCTGACACATGCATGTTTTATGCAGTGACACAATCCGGCTTCAGCAGCAGCTGAGTGATCTGCAGACCCGATTGGTTACTCTGGAGAAGAAGACTAAGGACTATGAATCTGTGGAAGCAGAACTGGAAGAGAAGAAAGTGTGTATTATCTCTCTTATTATATTTCTTAATTTCAATCTCAAATCCACATTTTGTTCACCCGTTTTGATTAACAAGTTTGTTTTGATTAATACTAATAATAATAATAATAAATGTTTATAGGTATCTCTTAAGGCCTGTGAAAAGATATCTGAAGAGATGGATCAACTGAAACAAGAACACAATGTGACACTGACAGAGTAAGTCATGATGCCACTGCCAGGCACAACCAACACAGTGTTTGTTTTTTCTCTCTGTTTGTAAGATCTTAACTAGTGCTGTTTACATCTCCAGGAAGAAGAAGCTTGAAGACCAGTTGAACGATGTTGAAGGTTATTTGCATTCACAGTTTCGAGTTTTGCCACAATTATTATAAGATGTTTATACTGCAGCTATGCTTTTGTGCTAAATTGCCATTTCATTTCCTAGTATTGATGGAAAAGCAGTCACTTGAAAATGCAGAGCTGAAAAGGGAAAAAGCTTCGGTAGAAAACGATTTGCTAAAAGCAAAGGTAGGAAAAAAACTCGGCCACCTCCGACATTTCCCTGCTGCTGTATTGTGTTTGTGTGTCTGACAAGGGCAGGTCAAATTTACGCTTTGACTTTAGTCTAACGTTTTAGTCTGAGGGCATCATTTAACCCTAATGCCCTAAATAAGACACTTGATCAATTTTAATTGTAAAGACGCAACTAGCCGTAACTGGAGACTCACGTTTAGGAGCATAGCTCTTGATCACTCTGTAAATTGTCATTTTAACTGTTTTTAAGGCATGTTTGAAGAAATCTCAAGCACAAGCTGATCAAGTTGAAAAACTGATAGAAGAGAACGCCAAGACAATAAGCATGTAAGAACCTATCATTGTTTTTATTGTCTTCTTTTGCAACATTTGTCATAAGATTTTAATTATTCTGTGATGATGATGATGATGATAATAATAATAACAACAATGTTTACAACATTTTACCGGAATATGTATAAGCCAAATCATTCTAAAAAGTCCCATGTTGTCTTTTCATCAACAGAAAGGACAGCCTCGAAAGTAAAGTGGGATTACTTGAAGGTTTGTATTAAAATAAATAGTGGAAAAAAAACACTATATAAATATTTATAATGACAAGTATGTCTTGAATCAGTGTTTAAGTTATATGTTAGCAAATAAATTATCTTGCATCTTTGTTTCAGACTCAGTTTGCAAACAGAAACATCAGATTTCCCAGCTGACCAGAGAAAAGATCCTGTTAGAGAGAAATATCAATGATCTCCAGGTGCTGTACCACAAAATGTTTAAAATATTTAGTACTATTGAAATGGTCTTTTTCTTCATGTAGAATTTTGAATCATTTGCAGATGAGACTGATAAAACTGGAGAGAGAAAGGTGTAAAGGTAAATAATTATAATGGCACAATAAAAGTTTATTATTGTGGTCAGGTATTGTTTGGGAATTTGACAGATTTAGAAGACGTTTGATTATATAACCTGATCAAGCATAATTTGTTTATATTAGATTTGGGTAAAATAAAACTACATTTGAAATATTGTCAACAGAATATAGGAGCGCATCAACTCAAGCAAGTGTACCAGAGGAACCTAAAGTTGACAAAGGTATATACTTTAGATCTTTTTTTTTCATCTTCTCTTTAAAAATGATCTATTTAAGTAGACATTTGTTTTTGTTGTGTGTTATCGTTATCGTGTGTTTTCCAGAAAAGTTTCGGATGCTACTAGAGAATTTGTGGACCTGTGTGGAACCTAAACAGCAGCTGTCAGCACAAAGGTCGCACTTAATTGGTGAGTTGAGTTTGGTCCTTCAAACATTACAGTAAACAGTAAAAACATCTTTATAACATATCATTAGAGAACCTATGTTATTCTACTGCAGTAGATAACATAGGTTCTGCAGTAAACAAACAAAAAAAAATCATAAAATAAACAAAACTGTATATTTCAGTAGCACCTTCTACAAGTCTTGTGAAAAATTGTTTGTTGCTCAGTCAATCTTTCAATGCTTGTTAATTTAAAATTCAATGAAGCATGTTTTGGTTAAATAATACAAACAAGAGTCTGTGTCATAAGTCAGGAGTCCAATACCATGTATGTTCTTATATGGAAGAGAGCTCTTCAAAGTCACAAATAGAATGCATTATTAGTAAAATCACATTTTTTTAACCCACAGGAGGAGCAATCAACATAACACAACTTAACCCTTTAAAGTTTCAGCAGAGCCTTGTAGTCAGAATAACATGAGCCTTGTAAATTCACATTGAGCTAATAATAAAGAACAAACAGATCAGTCTAGTAGAAGATTTGAGAACGGAGCCATATGGTTCTAAAGTAACCCTTTGGTGCAAGTACAGGCATGACGGGTGTGAGGTGTCAAACAATGGCACCTTGGCTCAGACTGAAGTAAATAAATATCTATTTAGATGTTATCTTTTCCAGTAAACAGCCACAATAACCAGTATCTGGCCAGGTTTAATATCCTGTGTTATCATTATCACTCAGGAATGAAATGCACAATAAGAAAACTTGGTTAATTATCTTTCTTTCATGCATCTCTCTTACACCGGCTGGTGTAAACTTCCATCACCGTCAGTCCTTTGAAGGGTCAGCAGCTGTTCCTCCATCCCCCAGTTCACTGCAGACCAACACCTTCCCGTTTTCACTTCCTAGCATTTGGTGCATCCTGTCCTTAGTTTTGAACATCCTCACCCGGTCTTCCATTTGTCTGCAGCCTGTTAATTGTAGCCTGTAAAAAGTAATACGTCATGTCTTTGGTTTCGTTCCTGGACTCACTTGGACAGATGCTTAGACTTTAATTGGATTTTTTTTCCAACCACAGCATGGTTAGAGCTTTGCATTCACACACAATTTTCACAATTCTATTTCAGCCAGGTAGTTTGCACAATACATTCATTCTGAGCCACGTACTTTACGTTGTTCTTATCATTACTGCACATGGGACACTGAAGGAGTCATCACAAAGCTTTTTATAATATTCTATATTATTGTATCAATCATATACCCATTTAATTTAAGTGGGACATCCCTAGATCTTTATTTTTATTATTTATTATAATTACAGTTTTAAATAACCTACAAAAAAAACAACACAGATGATGAAAGACAAGTTAAATCTAAAACAAAGTTAAAAATAACACACACAGCACACAACAATTAGCAACTACTCATTCTTTAAAAATCAGTTTTCTTTCATGTTTTAACAATAAAAACTCATCCATTTTTCTGTTGTGTTGTTGTAATTTCAGATCCCTGCTCCAATTCTAAAGAAGTTGTTCACTCCTCTCCACAAAACGGGCTTACCTCTCATTTCAGTAACATATCCAAGCCTAGTTCTCATAGGCTCAGTGAGCCCCACAGTTATTCCACACCAGCCATTTACACGCAGTTAAATCCCTCCCCTCCATCTGTTATACATCAAACCGCTCTACAGACGCAAAGTGCTGAAGAAAAGACACCCAGAAAACACAAGCGAATGTCTAAGAAACACAAAAGTAGAGAGTCTTCTGACCTGGGCAGCACTGAGGTATCTCTTGAGGATATTAGGAATTGCTTGAGGCCTTTACTTCCCTGCATTTCCCCACTACCAGACACGGTGAGGATTAACAGCATCCTTGTCATAGTTTGGTGGGGCTTGGAATTGTTTTGCCATAAAGACCTTAATCTGATAACTTTTGGCTTATTTATTTCAGGACACAGAGACTGAACCTGTAGATATGGATACGGCAGACAACGAAAACCATCCCAATTGTTCTGATGAAACTGTCCTTCCTCAAAAAGACAAGCTTTTGCTTGGCACAATGTCAATATCTAGCCACTGCCCAAAATCTATTTCACCTCCAGAAAAAGAGAAGGAGAATGTGGACTCACTAGAGATCAATGAAAATTACTCCAAAGACTTCACGCAAAATCATGTGAGTCTAAACACCAGCAGTACAGACTGTGATGAAATGCATCTACAAAATGACATCCACACTGAGAAGGAGATAGCGACTGAGGATTTATCAGCTTCACCGTTATCTTCTAAGCAAGACATGGGTGAAAACGTCTCATCAACTTGTGAAAGTCAACAGCTGTCCTGTATTGTGCATCCTAGTATTAGTGATGCTACTAGAATTTCTGAAACTGAAAATTCTTTAGGAGATCTGAACAAAGATCAGCCCCAGAGAATCGTGCACATAGATGGAGACAAGAGCCCAAGTTGCGTTATAAACAATCATTTAGTAGAGGTGAACAAAGATCAGTCAGTGACAATCGCACATATGGATGGAGACAGGAGCCCAAGTTATGTTACTGATGCCATAACTGTCACCTCTGATGCTGGAGAGTCACCCAAAAGAAACAGTGTCAATGTCATGACTGAAGAAGTGCTAGATGTGCCGTCAAGTACTTCCTCAACATTCAGAAACTCTGAAAAAGACACTGTCACTGCAGATGATGCAAAGAGCAGTTTAGAAGAGTCTCATAACGATTATTGTAGTTTAGAACAGGACAGTCACGTCGGCACACTCATGAAGCCCCAGGAGGACATGGGGTCATTTGACAAACACTCAGCGGCGCCAGTAGTTACTCTCAATCTGTCAAGCATCAGTGAAAGTATCAGTAGCATCTCGAGCAAAGGCGCTGATGCAAGACAGTGCAACGACACACCCATCGATGAGGATGGACATGAAGCACAAAGAACTGGAGGCGTAGATGCAGCGGCTTCAGATTGTCGTTGTACAGCTGAATCACCTCAAAAGCCATGCCTGTCGGAGGCAGAAGGGGCAGACATGGCCCCTACTGGCCAGGCCTGTGGTCAAGCAACTATTCAATCTGACATAGAGAAAATGAACAATGAAAAGGAAAAGTTGCATGAACATGGGATCCATGCTTCTGACTCCACAGAGAATGTGAACTGTAAATCTTTTGAAGATAATCCGCATTTACAAAGCAAGTTGATAAGTCCCACATGTCTTTTAACCACTGTACAACCGCACAGCTCCAAAACTCCAAATCCAGGCCGATGTAATGTGGAAAACACTTCAAAGACGAAAACTCAAAGGCCCCAAAAGGAGGAAGAAGGTGTGACTGAAAACACAATGAACAAAGGAAGCATTAACTCAAAAATCCAGGATGCTGCTGCCAAAGAAGAACAATCCAAAGGTTTGGAGTCAGGTGTAAATGTGCTTGAAAAGCAAAGCCTGCATGTTGCTAAAAGCAAAGACGCTAGCCCGGCTGCAGGCTCTCCAGCGTGCCTAGGCCAAGTTCGCTCTGAAATGGGCCCCCCACTTCCTCCAGTCCTCACCCCACTGACCATGTCTCCGAAGACGGGGAAATCCATCAATCCAAAGCAAGCTATTGGGAAGCTGTCTTTTTCATCACCAATGGGTAGACTGGCTTCCCCCAACACTCCTGTTCAGGCCCACCTGACACCCAATAGACAGCAGCTGAGTTCCTTATCTCTAAACAGTCCACTCTCTCCAAGTGGCGTCCCTTCATCTCCACTTCAGTTTGGCTCTGCCACTCCTAAACATGCAGTGCCGGTTCCAGGCCGCCTACCGTTGACAGCTATGAATTTGTCCCCTTCCTCTTCCTCCAGTCCATCACAGGAAAGCTCTATGAGGATTCTTGACACCATGTACCCTGAGCTTTCTGCCCGCGCCCGGACTCTAAGCATTCTCAGAGGCAATGTCAATCTCGGCATTTGCTCGTCGGAGAGCGGAGCGTTACCCGCAACAACGGACAGTCAGCTGTCTGGCTTTAAAACCATCAACTCCACCTCTACGGCTTTCACCAAGACAGAGACACGGAGGGAAAAAAGACGCGCCGTGAATTCGCCCCAGACTAGAAGCAGCAAATGTCCCAGACTTGATAGCGACCCAGCTCCTGTCGGTCACAACCAAGAGGATTCCGCCTCAAACAGTAGAGAGGAGGTTGTCTCGCCTCCGAATCTGAGTGCTGAGCAGTTAAAAAATGAAACGTCCCAGTCAGTAGAAACAGGAACATGTGATGAACAAAATATTATCAATAACTGTTTAAAGAAGATTGAGAACAGGTGCTTTGATCTAACCCCTGTGATCCAGAGCCACCTCTACGTTGGTAACCTCCCCAAAAAACCTGTCTTGCGAGATGAGGAGAAGGAGGTGATCGCTGAGATCTGCCAACGCGGCTTGGTTAGTATGTTAGGCCTGCACCATATTATTGCTACATTACTGTTGGTATTTATTTTGATGAATGGGGTTGGTTAATTTGTATATTTTCACAATGTTTTAATTTGAAATAAATGTTTTATTCTGTGTTTATCTTTAGGCAGATGATATGATTTCAGCGGTCTTAAGTAAACTGAAAGCTGAAAAAGTGGAGCTCAGCAAAAACTACACGCAGGCCCTTTGTAGAGTCTACACAGGGATCTGTAGACAAAAAATGTACTGGGAGAAGACACGTATCTTGGCCTACAGCATCCTCATGGAAGGTTAGTAAATATTTTATTCTTGCATGTAATTGATTAAAGGAAATTGTACTGTACATACAATTACCGGTATGTTGACAAGAGCTGTGTTTCTAACTGCATTTGTTTTTTTTTTTCATGTTTTGCTCTCTGCAGATTTTACAGATTCTGCTAAGATGATTTTGTTCGTGGTGACAACGTGGCCCAATGTTCTCTCGCACAGTAGTTCACTCTGTCAGGCCATTCATGCTGTCACTAAACTCAAAGCATCGAAAGAGCTTCTCAGCTGCGTTTCAGCATTCCTTGGTTGGGAAGAGGTATTTTATTGTATATTAATGGCAAAAATTTAATTGACCATAGAAAAAGTATTCATACCACTTGACTTTGTCTCATATTACAACCACAAAGAAGTGTATTTAAATTTTATTTAAAAGGTGTGATATGCATCTGCATATTCAGTCCCCCCAAGTCACTACCCTGTAGAACCATTTCTCCGATTACAGAAAGTCTTTTAGGGGAATATCTCAACCAGCTTTCATCTACAGAGTGAGATTATTTTTTTTCTTGACTTTATAATCTAACTCATTTTGAAACTTCTAATGATTTTGTTTATTATGTAATGTTCTCCTAACAAACCTTTAGGTGTGTTGGAAATCGGATTTAATTTCACACAAGTAGACTCAATGTTGTAATTAGGTGAATTCTGAAGACAATTAGTTCCACTGAACTTGAGTTGGGTGTATCAGAGTTAACGGGACTGAACACAAATGCGCATCACACTTTTCAAATACAAGTATGCTTGTGATTGTAATATGACAAAATGTGGAAACGTTCAAAGGGGGTAAAGAAATCTGCAATACACTGTAATTAAAACCTATGAAACCTAATCTCCCTGCAGGATCCTCCTTTGGACATTGACCTGCTGATCTCAAGAACACTCTCTGATGTCGAGTCTGGTTTAAACCTTTCTTTCACAAAACACAGCCGGTATGGAGACGACCTGGGACCTGAAGCTTGGGAGCAAGTCTACACGCTGCAACTCCTTTGTGCTCATAAGAAGTGGAAATGGACCTACGAAAATATACTAAGGTATGTGTTATTTCTATTTTCTGATGTGGGAAAAAATTCTGCATGAATTAGTCATAGATTATTTAAGCAGCATATTAACTTTTGCTAATGTTTATTTTGTTTTGACAGCAACAAATTGTGGCCATTAATGAACACCTGGGTGTCCCAGCCCAGAGACCAACAAACAGTCTCTGACATCACTGTTGCCACTGTCCTTCGACTCATAGGTCAGGTTTATTTTTTATTAACTTGCTTAGACATTACCCATAATCTGCAGTGACCATGATGCAGAGGGGGGATAATTTCATTGTCTTTTTTATTTGATTTCAACAGGATGCCTGGGTCAACTGGGAATCAAAGAAAAGTGTGTTTCATCTGTGTTAACAGTGGCCAATGTCATCAACACTTTTGGTAGACATGGACAAGCTGAAGGTATGAAATATGGAAAATAATCAGGTTGGCAAGACGTGGCCTTAACTGTGTGGTGAAATTACTACTACTGGATTAATTCAGTGATCATTGTTGAAACAGAAACATAATATTTATCTTTTTATGTGGTGCCATATAAATGTGTCTATTTGTATAGAAGCAGATTCCTGTATGTTACAGACAGAGAATGTATTTATCATGTGTTAAATAAACCCAAAAACAAATGAGAAAGGGACACAGTACAGGTGGAGTTCTTTTAAGATGCTAACCTTACCATGTGTTCTCTCCAGATGTGCCTTGGGGGGTCCAGTTAGCAACTGTCTACTGCATCAACGAACTTTCTCCCTGCAACCCCAAACAAGCCCTGGAGGTCGTTGCAGGGTGGAGAAGAGACGCATCTCAGAGTGTCCCTCCTGCTGTCACAAGTTGCATTAACCAGTTAGCGTGTGTCCGCAGAAAAGTCAAGCGCTGAGACATGTTGCACGAACCGACATGGGTTGTTTCAGTCTGCTTGAAAGAAAGAAGCATAGCTTCTCCTAAAACAGGAAGTCTGGGATGTGTCTTCAATTGTAAACATGGTTAACATACTTCTCACGTGGTTTGTATGTGTACTTCTATTCTAGAATGGTGTGTAAATGTATATAAATGGAATTTTGTAGTGCATATTTCCTGAAGCTTTTATTGTACATGGACTTTTAAGCTTTACATTTCATGCAGTGCTGTGAAACAAAGGCATGGGCTTTTTGTTCAACTTACGTGATGATCTAAAACTTTGTAAAAATACATGTTTATATGTATATGGGGATTAACAGAGGTGCTGACGTGAATGTCATTTCATTCAGTTACTTGTAAATATAAGCTGATAATGTTTGTGTTAAATAAAACTAGGTAAGGTTTGATATTTTGTATAATGATATTTATGTTTTTCAAATTAAATTTTCTACATATTGAATCAATGTCTGTTTTGGTTCACTGGTGTCTGTCATACATTATACAAAACCATTACATTACCTCATGAGTTCTTCAGACTGAAGAAGCCACCTGGGTTGGTGGTGAAAGGTTTTTCCTGACAAGAAGAAACCCAGTTGACACGACTCAAACTTCAGACTATTTTCCACCTGGATGACTGAAAATCTCCACTGACATTACCTCATGTAGCAGCAGGGATGTGCAAAACAGACCAATTACATGTCTGAAAAATGTGCAGCTGTTTGTACAATCGATTGTTCAGTAAACACAATGTGTAACTAAGTTACTACAACATCATTAGTCAATAAAGTGATTAAAAGCGGCGACAAATTACCTCTGTGGCGTTTATTCAGCTCGTCTGCAAATGTGTACGTTTCACAATACATTATTTCCTGGAAGAGCTTTCAAAATAAAATCAAATATGGAGGCATTTTAACTCAAGCGTCCAATATATGTATGATAATTGTGATTTGATAAGACATCGGCAGTATTCTCTAGCTACTTGTGAAAATGAGATTTCGTGAATGGAGTGACCGCAATGACACACACAAATTTTCAAGGATTTCTGTCCTTGACAAGTCTATATGGCTTTATTAGAAAATGAGAAATGGCGTCACTTCCGGTTTTTCCGGTCTGTTTGCAGCTCACTTGGTGAATCTTGGAATTCCGAGGGGTGTGTTCAAAGATTTAAATCCCTCAGACATGCGCGGTTGCTGCTTCGAACTGTTGGGTGCGCCATATTGGTTTATATGGGGAGTGGAGTTGGGCAAGCTGCTAGAAAAAAAAAAAAATCAAACCAGTTCCTGGGCATGAAGCAATGCGCGTGTATCAAGTAAATTAACACGGTAGGAATAATTTGTTTTGTGAATGCAAACTATTTAAATTGCCGAACTGTTTGCCATTTCCAAGTGAAGAGGTCCTCCGCAAACTCGAGTCCAATGGATCCGCGGAGCGCTTGGGTCCAGCCGGAGCAGAAGGGACCTGCCAATTCCCTGTGGATGTACATTTGGGAAACCTCTCAGCTATTTCGCGCCGACAACCAGCTTCACCGGCAGCGCAGCTCCGCGGCGCAGCATGCGAACTCCGCGGACGCGAACGGCGAGTACGGCAGGAGTCCCGGGCACGTTATGTTCGGGAAACCGCCGAAGCGAGACGGCGGCGGCGGCGAGCGGGGCAGCGTCCGGAGGAAAGGCTCGCTGTCGCCGTCCTCCTCCTCGCTGGACTCGGAGGCCGAGAGCTCGTCGCCCTCCGGCTCGTCCCTGCAGATAGACCGTTTGAACGCGGCGGAGGAGGCCGGTCGCTTCCTCCACTACGGCGAGCACCACCTGAGACCGCGGCAGCAGCTGCAGCCCTCTACGTGCCCGCACGCCGCTCAGCAGCACTGTCGCAGCGTGCAGCAGCCCGGCAGCCACACCCCCACGGGCACCAAGAGCCCGCGTGGGAGCAAGCAGCACCACTGTAGCGCCCATCCGTCCGGCCGCAGGAGGCTCCTGAACCGGGCCAACACTTTCCACGGCGTCAACCCGTTCCTGTTCTCCGGATCCAACGGCCACTTGATCCAGTCCCCATGCAGCCTGTGGAAAAGCAGGCGCTACAGCCCCGGCATTAATGGGTGAGGACTTCACTGGGCAAACAGCATCATGACCACTGCTTCATGAAGGGAGTCACATTCACACTAATAAAGGTTTAATTGTAAACGTGCATCTGTTTAACCAGCTACATTAATCACTGTTCTGGTCACTACATGCCATTAGTTGCACGTTGCCCAGAGTCATGTTGATTTGTCATATGGTGCAAATGAGTCGGCACACATTTAACCGCCTGAATTGTCAGGTCCCTTTAGTTCTGCAGCCCGTGCAGCGCTCCGCTCATGTTCCTCCTTGTTTCTCGCTTCCCTGAAGCCTACATGAGGAGATCGTAGACTTTTTTAACTTCATGTCACCCCGACCGTCGGAGGAAGCCATGCGGAGAGACGTCATGAACCGAATAGAGGGCGTCATCAAGGCCTTGTGGCCCACAGCACGGGTGAGTGCCTGTCGGACAGACCTGTACTGGGCCCCAGTCTGCCCTGGCTAATGGTTGCGTCTTCGGACTGACTCTGTCATGGATCCTGACCTGATGAGTGAAAAGCCATAAGTGCTATTTTATTTTATTTCTTTGCCAGTCAATGACTCCAAATGGCAATTTAAATAATTTATCAAAACAGGTTGCTAGATTTTTAAACCTCTAGACATCTGGTAAGTAGTTTTGAGCCTTGCCTGAATCTCCAAGCTGAGGCCGAGTCAGATTTTAATGGAAGTGATTGCTATGTTCAGGTGTGTACACAGATTCTGAGGTCTGGTCTTTGTTAGAGTTCCTTATGAATGATCAAAAGTCCTTTCTGGGAGTCAGTGGACAGGGTGTTGGCTGTAGGCCTCATATTAGTGTTTGGCCTTTGCTTTTCCTAAAGGTCCTCTCTTGGCCGACGTGGCTGATGGAAGCGCTCTGGTGTTTCCAGACACATTTTAGAGAATGCGTACATTTAATTTCTAAACTTGTGATCAAGTGTACACACTAATTCTTTTGCAAGGTTGACGTTTTACTGCTTTTTCATACTTTACGGCCTGGAGGTTTGCTTCACTTTCCATGTCCTGTTTGTCCATGTGTAGACAGTTTATATTATGCCTGTACAGAGTTGGTCGGACAGTCATTATCCATGTCACTTGTTTATGGCTAATACAATGTTGCTGCACTCTGTTATATAAATAGTGTGTGTAATGTTATAAACAGCTCACCCTAACTAGCACCATTTAATATCACCATATACAGCTTTGACTGTAGAACTACTACACCAAAGTCCTAAACGTGAGGGTCTGACTGGTTCATACCTAATTTAGCCTTCAATGATGTCGCAACTTCAATCAGGTTAATTTAATTTATGGTATGTTCCACAGGTGGAAATATTTGGCAGCTTCAGCACAGGACTGTATCTTCCAACAAGGTAACTTTTGTTTACTTGTGATTCTTCCTCAGGATTTAGCTTTCTAGGAATTGGGTGTAACCCATGATGTATTCTATCAGTGTTTATCAGAGGGAGTGGGTGAAATAATACTGTGCGATGATCAGCCTCACTGCTTACATTGCTTGTAATGAGCTGTCATGGCGGTTGCATTTGTCATGGACTTGTGGTGAGAATTAAGCCTTGAATAATCACATTTCAACATATTTGTTGTGCAAATACGACTTGCTGTAACTTTTGTTTTGAAAGAATTCATCAGTTGAGCAGTAATTAGTGCAATCTTTTCAAGTGGGGGAAAATAAGCAACATATGTAATGCACTGATTACTTGAGCATTATGTCACTGTAGTATTTTACCCAGTCATTAATTTGTGTTGTACTGTATAATCCACAAATAACTGGGACCTTTAAGTTGAGTGCATGAGCTAATTTCCTGAAATGACTGCTTCATTCTTTATTAATTCAGCAATGTATATACCGGGGTTTTGCAGACCTTATGTAAAACACATGCTGTGCATATGTTCTCAGTGATATAGACTTGGTGGTGTTTGGAAACTGGGACCATCCTCCACTTCAGGAACTGGAACAAGCCCTGAAGAAACACTGCGTTGCTGACCCAAATACCATCAAGGTTCTTGACAAAGCTACAGTAAGTCAAGGACACAAACCACATTTGTTTTCAGCTAGATTTCAAACTTAAACGAGTTCGGTGAAAGCCTGTTGGATAAAAACGCTAGTCAAATGGTAGTTTATCTTTGGATTGATGCAAGTTGTCTTGTTCTCAGGTGCCCATCATTAAGCTTACAGACCGTGAAACACAGGTAAAGGTGGACATAAGCTTCAATGTAGAGACAGCTGTGAAAGCAGCTCAGTTCATCAAAAGCTACCTTAAGGTAAGAACAGTTCAACACAATCACTTGTGTGCGTGTGTATACATATATTAAAAGAATATCTTATGTTTGTATCTTTTGTAGAAATACACAGTTCTGCCGCCGCTAATCTTTGTCCTGAAGCAGTTCCTACTGCAGAGGGATCTGAATGAAGTCTTCACTGGTGGCATCAGCTCTTACAGCCTTATTCTGATGGTCATCAGTTTCCTACAGGTACTTATATATACGTATATGCCTGATCATGTTAAACCTTCACCTTCTATTCAAATCAATGTTATAAATTAAATTACTGGAATAGTTTTGACTCAATCACAAGCGTAAATCCCAAATGTGCTACATACAGACTTGTGTCCCTGATTCTACCTGGGTTTTGGTAACTGTTGTTGTCCGCCTCATCATTGGTACAGTTACACCCTCGCATCGACACGCGACGCACCAACATCAACCTGGGAATGCTTCTCATAGAGTTCTTCGAGCTGTATGGCCGAGATTTCAACTACATGAAAACCGGCATTCAGGTGAAGAATGGCGGTGCCTACCTGCCCAAAGAGGAAATGGTGAAGTCACTGGGGAACGGGAACAGGCCGTCCATGCTCTGCATCGAAGATCCTGTACAGCCAGGTCAGAATCAAATGAGACGAGCAGTTTACAATGTGGTGACGGTCATTGCATTGCTCTTGTGACGTATCCAGTCTCTGCAAGGTGTCCATGTTATGATTACAAACTGGAGCGGTGAATTTTGTTTTCACAGGGAATGACGTAGGCAGGAGTTCTTATGGAGTTCTGCAGGTCAAGCAGGTGTTTGACTTTGCCTACATGGTGCTAAGTCATGGTGTGTCTCCTCTTGCCCGCGCTTATCCCAACAAAGAGTATGACAGGTTGGTTTCTTTTTAAATTTAGGTTTGTGAAATTCATCCTTCTGTTTGGGTTTATTGTTATAGACTGCATCTGTGTTTCAGTACCTTAGGCCGTATCATCAAAGTCAGCCCAGAGGTGTTGGCCTACAGGGAATGGACAATTAAGCAGTGGGGAGCAAAGCATCCTGTCAGACTGGAAAACCATGGTAACGATGTAGCAGTTTTGATTTTGCGGTCTGAAACATGAATGTTTGTATGTGCAACTTTATTTCAATAGCAGATTTCTGTTTGGTTCTAGATGTAGAGAGCTGTGAGCAGGACCTAGCCCGACTGGAGCTGGTTTCCATGGAGGATCAGAGAGACAGTTCCTCTCCCCTCAGTGTGGACTCCCCCTCACCGTCGCCAGTTTTCTATCCCAGCCCTCAACACCATTCATCATCATCAGCGTGCTCGCTCTCCTCCTCTTCTGGGAGTGACATAGTAAGGCCGAGAAGTTCAGACCCTAATTTGTTCCTAGTTAAGCTGCTGCATATATTTTGTGCAGCTGGATTAATCTCCTCGCGTGTCTTGTTCCAGGAGTTTGATTCTTCTCCAAGCAGTACGGCTGCTGTTCAACTCCGCCCCCTCACGCTGGCCTCTGTTCATCCAGTTATCCAGCTGGCGGCTGACTTGAGGGCCACACATCAAGCGGGCTTCATCCACACCCCACCTCCTCAGGTTGTTCTCTCGTTGGTTTGACAGTGTGAGCACTTTGTCAGACAGCTCTTGGATTGTTTGTGAGTGAGCTGGGGAAAAAAATGCAAATTAGCTGAAATTTTACAGAGAGAAACCATTTTACTATATTTATGTTTCAGGAGTCTGTTCTGCCTGTCTGAGCCTAACGTGCCTGATGATCTCTCAGGCGAACTACTCTATTTTAAATTGAATGCCTGTTGTTTTCCCCCATCCGTAGGTCCAGGTGTCGCTTCCAGATAACCTCCCTGATCACCACTTCTACCATGGGACCGCACCTTACATCAGTGTTGTGCACAATCGCACATCCCAAGCGGCACCGCTCTCCCAGCACACTAACTCTTCCAGCCCTCTACCCAGCCCCCTTCATCAACTCCACCACCCTCAGGTAGGAGGGCAGCAGAGCCACACTTACACTATTACATCCAACTCCCATGGCGCCACAGAGCCGCACAAATTTAGCTTCAAGCACAACCAAGGTGGCAGCTTCCGAGGTCAAAACCATTCTCAAGATAACTTCAGTCCCCAGCGGCGGTTTGTTCCCCATGGTCACAACACTGCACCAGGCTTCAGGAACCACCAGCAGCAGCAGTACAACAAGAACACCTGGCGCCGCAGAAAGAGGGACAATGCGCCACCTCTCAACCCAAGCAGGTGAAATGTCGAAGCCGGAGAGTTTGACTCATTACTATTAGCCTATTGACGACTGTTTTGAGGCGGTCAAGAACACACCTATGCTGTGCTGCAGGCCCTAGCTCAATTAAAGTTGTCTTTCAATGTGTCTGATGATCTCTGCTCACAGTGAGCGAGCATCTCCAATGGCCTGGTATCACCTTGTCACATGGCTCCGGTGGTAGTCGGAGTCTTTCCTTTTTTTTAAATGTGACGTACACGAGAACGAGCCTCGTGTTGAATGAGGTACTAGTGATTCGCGTCCTAGCAGCTAAAAGCTGTCATCAGAGAGTTTCCATGCAGCTCGAACATCATGTGCCATAGTACTAAAGTTGGTTTTTAACCCTGGCCTGTCTTAAAGCGTGGACTCTCATTGGGTCTTTTTGATCAGGTTTTGTCCTCGGTTGTTCCCTGAATGCAACTCCCTACGCGCACCATTCTCGATTCAGAGCTTTTACCGCTTTGACTGTCACCTACCAGTTGTGCTGGACTGAAATGAAGCACTACCTTTCTACCTATGCAGCGCTAAGCTGACATGGTGTTTCTGGTGTGACTGCACAAAATGGACCTTGTCTCAAGTGCTTGAACTGTGATGACTAGTTTGAATGTACTTTGTGTTTTGTCTGTTGGTCATTTATAGTGTTTTTGTCACAGAGGGGTTTGTTTTAAAATTTTTCTTCACATTCGCACTATTTTTTTAATTTTTTTTGTACTGTAAACATTGTCACCTTATTTTACGTTTGTTGCATTTCTCTGCAATAATACTTGACTAGCTTTTATTTAATTTATTTCACCTTTCTAGTTTTATTTCAGGGGTTCTACCCACTATATTCTTTGATTACTTGGACTCTGTTGATCTGTGCAGTAGACATATTTAGGGGCCTTTAAAGGAACGTGTTTGTGTGTGTACAGCTTTCTAGCAGAAGAGGGTGCTGTGATATCGCAGTGTCAGAAATGTGCCAAAAATTCCATGATGTTTAATTTCCCATCATATTTTGCCAACTGCCTGTCCTGCATTTTCTACCACTAGTTCTCATCGAAGCTTGTTTGTTTATTTGTGTGTTTGTTTGTTTTTTTATATTGTTTAGACTTTTATGTGGGTGTGTTTTCTCTTGACAGACTTGGGGAAATGCACATTTAGCAGTTACTTGTCATTTTAGCAATAGGTGCTACTTATTACCAGCAAACTGCTTGTTTTCTGCCTTATCTCATTTTGGTTTACTGCCGCCTAAATGACAGAAGTCCTCTACTCCTATACAGCCAGAGCTTTCTGCATTGGTTCTCTAAGCACTGCCAGAATCACTTGACTTTGAGTTTTAAATTTTTGCTTTGAGTGATAGATTCAGGACAATCTTAAAGCAGTTGATTGTTGAATTGATCACTTTTTTTAATTTTTCGTACATATTTAAGGTCAGGTGTTTTTTTTTTTTTTTTTGTGTTTTTTTTTGTTTTTTGTTTTTTTTAAATAAGGTTTAGCAAATTGCAATTTGGGCTTGGTTTTTGTAGCGCTGCTGAGAAAACCTACATTGGTGAGGATGTGTCTTTTACCTCTTTTACAGAGTGACTACATTTGCCACGTTGCCATTACGACCCCTGTTTAAAGTAGCGTTTCACCAAGCCTGTCTATGGGATGATTGTAGGTTGTTGCATTTCTTTTTCCCCAACCAATGCCCCAGCTCGTGTGTCTTTAACGGTGGGTTGTAATGTGTAAATATATAGATATATACCTTGGTTTTTTTATGTGAGTTTTCTATTTTTTTTTAAATAAACATTTTAAAAATTCCAGCTATTCGTGCTGTGTCTTTACATTGGGGAAATATGGTTCCAATTCAGCATCTGCTTTAGGTATTGGATTATATAGATTTTGGCTATAACCCTCAAAATGCTATATAGTGTGACTGTTGTTGCAAATATTAGTTGGGACGGACCGAGCAACGAGGCAAAAGGCAGACAGGTGGATTTCTATTTAAAAATAAATAATTTTATCCAGAAAATCAAAACAAATTACTAAAGAACATCCATATTTAAAATACTTGTTTACAAAAGTGAAATTTTAATTACAAGAGTAATTAAACCTGTGACGCAAACAAATTTACTGTCAGCCATGCAATAAAGAATTTTTAACATCTGTCTACATCTAAATATAAATCTAACTTGCGATGTTTGCTACAGAAGAAATGTCGCCGAAAAATCACATCAGCCTTTAAACGCTTCACTGTGAGAAGTGAGTGACGGCATACGTTGCAGCCTTGTGGCATATCTCGTTACTGCATGTACTAATTTCCACTACTGTGAAGCACAGTTGCTCCTGTAATGCTTCATGGTTTCTGATGGGGGCAGTGGTGGATTAATGCACAGCTGAGCTGTGTTAAATTTTGTGCCCCCCCAATATTGTAATAGCGCAGTGAAGTAGAACATGACAGAGGAAGGAACTTTCTTAAAAAAAATTCACCGTTGATGCATTCAGTCATAGTGACTGGAATGCTCGATTGGTATTCCAATTAAGACCAAGGGGAAAAGTGTCCTCTGAGACTCTCTTTGCCCCTTCCTGACGCATGCTCGATGCCCACGGCCCTAGGAAATTAGATCCTGCTTTCGTGTCGTCATCCACTTTCTTGGCTCTGTCTTCATTGATAATTAAATAGCAGTGATACTTTGGCACAGGTTTATATTTCATAATTCTGTTAAAGCTGGGCCTTTGTTCCTGAGGGATGTGCGTATTAACCAGATTAGACGAGAAGGGCAGCTTTAACCCTGCATTGAAAATCTGCAGATCCAAATACATGTGACGTCAGGACTCAGATGACCAGTCTAAACAACATCGGCGGTGCATGCAACCTTGAATGCTGCGACGCATTGTGTGTATGAAGCATGTAAAGTCCAAAAAAACCCGTTCAGTCAAGGAAACGTAAATGTGGTCTTTGCAAAAATCATTGTTCAAAATATTATAAGTCTTGGTTTTCCTCATGAGTGGTGGTCACCAACAGGCAGTGACCATTAAATGCAGGATGAAAGTATCAATCAATCATACAACTAACAAGAGCTGCACATGTTTAGCATCTCTGTTTGTGTCAGGTAATGAGCTTAACCATCACCTCTATACTGATCAGGTCACACGAGTCCAAGTCAAGCACAACATAGAGGGACTCAGAGGTCAAGTGTAGAACTTCCCTTCATGATGTAATGTGTTGCATTGATCTTTTTATTTGTCAGAAAGATGGCTTAAATGATTAACATAATGTGTTAAAACGTGTTTTACCTTAGTGTGATGAACAAACGTCTCTGTCCAGGAAATATAATGAAACAAATCTTCACCGTCGTCTGTGTTGCTGCACCTTTTGCAACATCCTCGAATCCAGAGAGTACTTTGATCAAAGGCTCCGCTGTAACTACTGACACATTATGTTTGCTGTGTTCTCAGGACGGATGGAAGACGCATCTCTACTATTATGCTGTTTACGGCGTGGAGCCACCTACAGACATAATGAGAGCACAAAGTGTACGAAATGGAGGCGATAATGACGGACATGCTTTTGTTTCAGTAGAGAACAGGCGAAAATGACATAAAAGACGTGAGAGGAAAAGAAAGTCTAGACACGAGAGAGGAAGTTGCTTCCTCCACTCTGTTTGTCCGCGTTCACGGATGGTTCACGTCATCTCGCAGTTCACACTTTTGTTTGTCCGAACCCCTCAGATACCGGAGAAAACCGTGTGATCTGCTGGTTTTCATGCTGCAGCGTGGCATCGACGCTATGAACCAGTTTCTTCATGCTTGTCTGTCCAGTGTCCTGTCACATGATTAAACGATATCAGGAAGAAAGATGGGAAGAATCCGCCCCTCGTCCTCACACTCCTCACATGCACTAATAGGAAGCCTCCCCAACAGTATAAAAAAAGGACTTTCTCTAATTGGTGGTTTGACTGGAACACTTTATGACAGCTGTACAGACGGGTGACGAATGAAAGCGAGTGGCTGCATCGCAACATTGCCGAGGCTTTCACTCAGGTGCACTGGGCTGGAGCTGCACAGCTCTCTCTCTCTCTCTGACTCCTGCTGGACGTTGCCTTGTGGGCAGGTAAAGCTGTTCCAGCGCCACATGTGACCTTCATCTCTTTAAGCCCGCACCCTAAATATATCAGCTACCCCACTGTCCTCTGCAGCCGCACGTGGAGAGTTATCGAAAAGTGTCTAAATTCAGAACCCATTCAATGCAGTCAATGTGTGATTGCGTAATCGTGTTTACTCACGTTGCACATTTCATAAGGCTCCGCTCCCTCCTTTGTCTCTGAGGTCAGAGCATATTACTCCGTTAGCTTTAATCCCCAGCCTCTTGTCCTAGATATCTTCACTTACCTTGATTTCATGCTCATTCACAGTTCAATTCATGGCGCGTTCACTTGAGACATCCTTTCTTCTCCGACTCAAAAAGGCCTGATGGATTCTGTATTGTGACCAGTAAAATGGCTCTTTTGAGTCTCTCCAGTATAAAGATCACTAATGACCCACAGACACCTGTATTCAGGTGCTTCACACAGAACCTATTTTCCTGTTAATCACAAACCCACTATTTTTCTGGAGCTTTAAGAAACCGACTTTGCCTCAAACTGCCCGACAGCAGAGATGAGCAGTTAGACCCGGTTACATCTGGATCTGCGCCGCATACAATACTGTATTTTTAATAAACACTTTTCCCACAGCGTAGTAATAGGCTCATATTTGACAAAGAAAATATGAATACAATGATTTCCACAAGTGCATCAGCACAATCGACTTGCAGTGTCTCACACGTGCCTTTTTCCCTGCTGCTTCTGCTCAAGTGACCAGGGTTATGAAAAACATAAGCTTATGTCAAAACAACTATTAGGGACAATATGGTGGAGGATGCTGGACCATTGCTGCTTTTTAATAATGCATGATGCTTAGTGAAGTGAGGTGAGCTCAGTTTGTTTGTAAGCATCCAATGCTGAAGTAAAACTGGGAGTTTGTCCTTCCCAGCTGTCGACATGCTTTTAATGTGATTAGCTTTTATTATCTCTCCCTGCATTAGATGTTTCATAATTAATATGTTGGCTACTGATAAGGCCAGAATATTACACAGTTGTTCGCATATGTGATGCCCATAGTGTTGACGTTCATTTGGCGGCTCTTTTGTGCACCCACCATTACCCATACAATTCACACCTCATTAACACACTCTGGGTCCTTTGGCAAACAAATAACAGCCAGCGTTTGCTTTGAATAATCTTTTGGATGCATATGTATTTTTTTTTTCACACTACGAAATGTGTTTTTCCACTGTGGACGTCTCTGGAAGGTTAACTCTAAAAATAAACGCAGATGATAAAAGTGTATTACTGGCAAAGACCTCAATAGACGTGCAGCAAACCTGTCAGATCCTCTCAGCTGTTTGTAGCAGCGACAGTGTGGTTTTAGCTGGTAACAATGTGTATGTCTTCTGTGTGGTTGGTGTTTCTATTCAGTTTTGTGAGTAGCGTCTTTTGATTCCTTGCATAGTGTTTTGTCCAGCAGCTTCGACACGGAAGAACCGACTACTTCAGAAAGTAACAGTGGGCTAAAAGGAAGATGAAAGTACCTCACTCTGCTGCTCTTGTTTGTCGGGTAATTGGTGCCAAAGGTAAAATTATGTTGTGGGTTTTTAAGAGCTTGTTTTTTGTAGCAGGTTCTCGATCTCTTACGTACAGTCCTCCATCAACAATCAATAAAACAAACCCTCGTAGATAAGAGATGAATTGAGGGAAAATGTGAAGAGCATAAAGCATGCAGCTGCCTGTGCTTTTAATCCTGCTGTGTCATTCACAGTTGCAGCCGTCATGCAGCTTTTTACAGTGCAGGGGTTAATTGGATATAGCCAGCAGACCTTGGTCAGCAGCCTCGCTGTAACAAGGCAGGGCAGTTTCCCCCTGGGATTAAAAAAGTTTTTAGAATCTTGCATATGTGCCTTTGTGTGTGTGTGTGTGTGTGTGTGTGTGTGTGTGTGTGTGTGTGTGTGTGTGTGTGTGTGTGTGTGTGTGTGTGTGTGTGTGTCTTTTGTCATGTTGTTACAGTCCTACAGATCCTCTCAGACCGGCTGAGGTCAGTGACTGAGACATATAAAGTATTTAACATGGGACACTGCTCTTTGTGCTCTGTCTTGTCTACAGTCGATGTTTGCCAAACTTACCAATTTACCATTAAGTTTCATTTCTACCAGTTTCACATGACTTTATGGTTTGAACATAGATAGTCATGGCTGCCTTCCCCTAAAGGCAAAACCTTATACCTTGT